>NC_134827.1:37762387-37893308 GCF_004210375.1 Tachypleus tridentatus | reverse complement strand
ATGTGTTCCCTTCTTTAGAACACTACTATAGGAACATTATGTGTTCCTCTTTAGAACACTACTATAGGAACATTATGTGTTCCATTCTCTTTAGAGCACTAACTAGAGAAACATTATGTGTTCCTTCTTTAGAACACTACTATAGAACATTATGTGTTCCATCTTTAGAGCACTACTATAGGAACATTATGTGTTCCATATCTTTAGAACACTACTATAGGAACATTATGTGTTCCTTCTTTAGAGACACTACTATAGAGGCTACTACTATAGAACATTATGTGTTCCTTACTATGGAACTTTAGAACACTACTATAGGAACATTATGTGTTCCATCTTTAGAACACTACTATAGGAACATTATGTGTTCCTTCTTTTTAGAACACTACTATAGGAACATTATGTGTTCCATCTTTAGAACACTACTATAGGAACATTATGTGTTCCATCTTTGTAGAACACTACTATAGGAACATTATGTGTTCCATCTTTAGAAACACTACTATAGGAACATTATGTGTTCCTTCCATCTTTAGAACACTACTATAGGAACATTATGTGTTCCATCTTTAGAACACTACTATAGGAACATTATGTGTTCCATCTTTAGAACACTACTATAGGAACATTATGTGCTCCTTCTTTAGAACCCTACTATAGGAACATTATGTGTTCCATCTTTAGAACACTACTATAGGAACATTATGTGTTCCATCTTTAGAACACTACTATAGGAACATTATGTGTTCCATCTTTAGAACACTACTATAGGAACATTATGTGTTCCTTCTTTAGAGACACTACTATAGGAACATTATGTGTTCCATCTTTTAGAACACTACTATAGGAACATTATGTGTTCCATCTTTAGAACACTACTATAGGAACATTATGTGTTCCATCTTTATAGAACACTACTATAGAACATTATGTGTTCCATCTTTAGAACACTACTATAGGAACATTATGTGTTCCATCTTTAGAACACTACTATAGGAACATTATGTGTTCCATCTTTAGAGCACTACTATAGGAACATTATGTGTTCCATTCTTTGAACACTACTATAGAACATTATGTGTTCCATTTTTAGAACACTACTATAGGAACATTATGTGTTCCATCTTTAGAGCACTACTATAGGAACATTATGTGTTCCATCTTTAGAGCAGTACTATAGGAACATTATGTGTTCATCTTTAGAGTACTACTATAGGAACATTATGTGTTCCTTCTTTAGAACACTTACCTATAGTAACATTATGTGTTCCATCTTTAGAACACTACTATAGGAACATTATAGTGTTTCTTCTATAGAGCACTACTATAGGAACATTATGTGTTCCTTCTTTAGAACACTACTATAGGAACATTATGTGTTCCTTCTTTAGAACACTACTATAGGAACATTATGTGTTCCTTCTTTAGAACACTACTATAGGAACATTATGTGTTCCATCTTTAGAAACACTACTATAGGAACATTATGTGTTCCTTCTTTAGAACACTACTATAGGAACATTATGTGTTCCTTCTTTAGAACACTACTATAGGAACATTATGTGTTCCATCTTTGGAAACACTACTATAGGAACATTATGTGTTCCTTCTTTAGAACACTACTATAGGAACATTATCTGTTTCTCTTTAGAACACTATTATAGGAACATTATGTGTTCCTTCTTTAGAACACTACTATAGGAACATTATGTGTTCCTTCTATAGAACACTACTATAGGAACATTATGTGTTCAATCTTTAGAACACTACTATAGGAACATTATGTGTTCCTTCTTTAGAACACTACTATAGGAACATTATGTGTTCCTTCTTTAGAACACTACTATAGGAACATTATGTGTTCCTTCTTTAGAACACTACTATAGGAACATTATGTGTTCCTTCTTTAGAACACTACTATAGAAACATTATGTGTTCCATCTTTAGAGCACTACTATAGGAACATTATGTGTTCCATCTTTAGATCACTACTATAGGAATATTATGTGTTCCTTTTATAGATCACTACTATAGGAACACTATGTGTTCCTTCTTTAGAACACTACTATAGAAACATTATGTGTTCCATCTTTAGAACACTACTATAGGAACATTATGTGTTCCATCTTAGAGAACACTACTATAGGAACATTATGTTTTCCATCTTTAGAACACTACTATAGGAACATTATGTGTTCCATCTTTAGAACACTACTATAGGAACATTATGTGTTCCTTCTTTAGAACACTACTATAGGAACATTATGTGTTCCATCTTTAGAGCACTACTATAGGAACATTATGTGTTCCATCTTTAGAACACTACTATAGGAACATTATGTGTTCCATCTTTAGAAACACTACTATAGGAACATTATGTGTTCCATCTTTAGAACACTACTATAGGAACATTATGTGTTCCTTCTTTAGAACACTACTATAGAACATTATGTGTTCCATCTTTAACATTATGTGTTCCTTCTTTAGAACACTACTATAGAACATTATGTGTTCCATCTTTAGAACACTACTATAGGAACATTATGTGTTCCATCTTTAGAACACTACTATAGGAACATTATGTGTTCCTTCTTTAAAACACTACTATAGGAACATTATGTGCTCCATCTTTAGAACACTACTATTGGAACATTATGTGTTCCATCTTTAGAACATAACTATAGGAACATTATGTGTTCCATCTTTAGAACACTACTATAGGAACATTATGTGTTCCATCTTTAGAGCACTACTATAGGAACATTATGTGTTCCATCTTTAGAACACTACTATAGGAACATTATGTGTTCCTTCTTTAGAACACTACTATAGGAACATTATGTGTTCCTTCTTTAGAACACTACTATAGGAACATTATGTGTTCCTTCTTATAGAATATTATGTGTTCACTACTATAGGAACATTATGTGTTCCTTCTTTAGAACACTACTATAGGAACATTATGTGTTCCTTCTTTAGAACACTTCTTTAGAACTACTAGGAACATTATGTGTTCCTTCTTTAGAACACTACTATAGGAAACATTATGTGTTCCTTCTTTAGAACACTACTATAGAAACATTATGTGTTCCATCTTTAGAACACTACTATAGGAACATTATGTGTTCCATCTTTAGAACACAACTATAGGAACATTATGTGTTCCTTCTTTAGAACACTACTATAGGAACATTATGTGTTCCATCTTTTAGAACACTTCTATAGAAACATTATGTGTTCCATCTTTTAGAACACTACTATAGAAACATTATGTGTTCCATCTTTAGAGCACTACTATAGAACATTATGTGTTCCTTCTTTAGAACACTACTATAGGAACATTATGTGTTCCTTCTTTAGAACACTACTATATAGGAACATTTTAGAACACTACTATAGGAACATTATGTTCCATCTTTAGAGCACTACTATAGGAACATTATGTGTTCCTTCTTTAGAACACTACTATAGGAACATTATGTGTTCCATCTTTAGAACACTACTATGGAACATTATGTGTTCCTTCTTTAGAACACTACTTTAGAACATTATGTTCCTTTTAGAACACTACTATAGAAACATTATGTGTTCCTTTTTTAGAACACTACTATAGGTTAACATTATGTGTTCCATCTTTAGAACACTACTATAGGAACATTATGTGTTCCATCTTAGAACACTACTATAGGAACATTATGTGTTCCTTCTTTAGAACACTACTATAGGAACATTATGTGTTCCTTCTTTAGAACACATTATGTGTTCCTTTTTAGAGCACTACTATAGAAACATTATGTGTTCCATTCTTTAGAACACTACTATAGGAACATTATGTGTTCCTTCTTTAGAACACTACTATAGGAACATTATGTGTTCCTTCTTTAGAACACTACTATAGGAACATTATGTGTTCCTTCTTTAGAACACTACTATAGGAACATTATGTGTTCCATCTTTAGAACACTACTATAGGAACATTATGTGTTCCATCTTTAGAACACTACTATAGGAACATTATGTGTTCCATCTTTAGAAACACTACTATAGGAACATTATGTGTTCCTTCTTTAGAACACTACTATAGAAACATTATGTGTCCATCTTTAGAACACTACTAGGAACATTATGTGTTCCATCTTTTGAACACTACTATAGGAACATTATGTGTTCCATCTTTAGAACACTACTATAGGAACATTATGTGTTCCTTCTTTAGAACACTACTATAGGAACATTATGTGTTCCATCTTTAGAACACTACTATAGGAACATTATGTGTTCCATCTTTAGAAACAGTACTATAGGAACATTATGTGTTCCATCTTTAGAACACTACTATAGGAACATTATGTGTTCCATTCTTTAGAACACTACTATAGGAACATTATGTGTTCCTTCTTTAGAACACTACTATAGGAACATTATGTGTTCCTTCTTTAGAACACTACTATAGGAACATTATGTGTTCCTTCTTTAGAACACTACTATAGAAACATTATGTGTTCCTTCTTTAGAGAACACTACTATAGGAACATTATGTGTTCCATCTTTAGAAACACTATAGAACATTAGTTTCCTTCTTTAGAACATTATAGGAACATTATGTGTCCTTCTTTAGAACACTACTATAGGAACATTATGTGTTCCATCTTTAGAACACTACTATAGGAACATTATGTGTTCCTTCTTTAGAACACTACTATAGAAACATTATGTGTTCCTTCTTTAGAACACTACTATAGGAACATTATGTGTTTCCTTCTTTAGAACACTACTATAGAAACATTATGTGTTCCATCTTTAGAACACTACTATAGGAACATTATGTGTTCCATCTTTTAGAACACTACTATAGAACATTATGTGTTCCTTCTTTAGAACACTACTATAGGAACATTATGTGTTCCTTCTTTAGAACACTACTATAGGAACATTATGTGTTCCTTCTTTAGAACACTACTATAGGAACATTATGTGTTCCATCTTTAGAACACTACTATAGGAACATTATGTGTTCCTTCTTTAGAACACTACTATAGGAACATTATGTGTTCCTATCTTTTTAGAACACTACTATAGGAACATTATGTGTTCCTTCTTAGAACACTACTATAGGAACATTATGTGTTCCATCTTTAGAACACAACTATAGGAACATTATGTGTTCCATCTTTAGAACACTACTATAGGAACATTATGTGTTCCATCTTTAGAACACTACTATAGGAACATTATGTGTTCCTTCTTTAGAACACTACTATAGGAACATTATGTGTTCCTTCTTTAGAGCACTGCTATAGGAACATTATGTGTTCCTTCTATAGAACACTACTTTAGGAACATTATGTGTTCCATCTTTAGAACACTACTATAGGAACATTATGTGTTCCTTCTTTAGAACACTACTATAGGAACATTATGTGTTCCTTCTTTAGAACACTACTATAGGAACATTATGTGTTCATTCTTTAGAACACTACTATAGGAACATTATGTGTTCCTTCTTTAGAACACTACTATAGGAACATTATGTGTTCCATCTTTAGAGCACTATTATAGGAACATTATGTGTTCCATCTTTAGAACACTACTATAGGAACATTATGTGTTCCTTCTTTAAAACACTACTATAGGAACATTATGTGTTCCTTCTTTAGAACACTACTATAGGAACATTATGTGTTCCTTCTTTAGAACACTACTATAGGAACATTATGTGTTCCATCTTTAGAGCACTACTATAGGAACATTATGTGTTCCATCTTTAGAACACTACTATAGGAACATTATGTGTTCCTTCTTTAGAACACTACTATAGGAACATTATGTGTTCCTTCTTTAGAACACTACTATAGGAACATTATGTGTTCCTCTTTAGAACACTACTATAGGAACATTATGTGTTCCATCTTTAGAACACTACTATAGGAACATTATGTGTTCCATCTTTAGAGCACTACTATAGGAACATTATGTGTTCCTTCTTTAGAACACTACTATAGGAACATTATGTGTTCCTTCTTTAGAACACTACTATAGGAACATTATGTGTTCCATCTTTAGAACACTACTATAGGAACATTATGTGTTCCTTCACTTTAGAACACTACTATAGGAACATTATGTGTTCCTTCTTTAGAACACTACTATAGGAACATTATGTGTTCCATCTTTAGAACACTACTATAGGAACATTATGTGTTCCTTCTTTAGAACACTACTATAGGAACATTATGTGTTCCTCTTTAGAACACTACTATAGGAACATTATGTGTTCCTTCTTTAGAACACTACTATAGGAACATTATGTGTTCCTTCTTTAGAACACTACTATAGGAACATTATGTGTTCCATCTTTAGAACACTACTATAGGAACATTATGTGTTCCTTCTTTAGAACACTACTATAGGAACATTATGTGTTCCTTCTTTAGAACACTACTATAGGAACATTATGTGTTCCTTCTTTAGAACACTACTATAGGAACATTATGTGTTCCATCTCTTTAGAACACTACTATAGGAACATTATGTGTTCCTTCTTTAGAACACTACTATAGGAACATTATGTGTTCCTTCTTTAGAACACTACTATAGGAACATTATGTGTTCCATTCTTTAGAACACTACTATAGGAACATTATGTGTTCCATCTTTAGAACACTACTATAGGAACATTATGTGTTCCATCTTTAGAACACTACTATAGGAATATTATGTGTTCCATATTTAGAACACTAGAACAGGAACATTATGTGTTCCTTCTTTAGAATACTACTATAGGAACATTATGTGTTCCTTCTTTAGAACACTACTATAGGAACATTATGTGTTCCTTCTTTAGAACTACTACTATAGGAACATTATGTGTTCCATCTTAGAGAATGTGTTCACTACTATAGGAACATTATGTGTTCCATTCTTTTAGAACACTACTATAGGAACATTATGTGTTCCATCTTTAGAACACTACTATAGGAACATTATGTGTTCCTTCTTTAGAACACTACTATAGGAACATTATGTGTTCCTTCTTTAGAACACTACTATAGGAACATTATGTGTTCCATCTTTAGATCACTACTATAGGAACATTATGTGTTCCATCTTTAGAACACTACTATAGGAACATTATGTGTTCCTTCTTTAGAACACTACTATAGGAACATTATGTGTTCCTTCTTTAGAACACTACTATAGGAACATTATGTGTTCCATCTTTAGAACACTACTATAGGAACATTATGTGTTCCATCTTTAGAACACTACTATAGGAACATTATGTGTTCCTTCTTTAGAACACTACTATAGGAACATTATGTGTTCCTTCTTTAGAACACTACTATATAGGAACATTATGTGTTCCTTCTTTAGAACACTACTATAGGAACATTATGTGTTCCATCTTTAGAACACTACTATAGGAACATTATGTGTTCCTTCTTTAGAACACTACTATAGGAACATTATGTGTTCCATTCTTTAGAACACTACTATAGAACATTATGTTTTCCTTCTTTAGAACACTACTATAGAAACATTATGTGTTCCTTCTTTAGAACACTACTATAGAAACATTATGTGTTCCTTCTTTAGAACACTACTATAGGAACATTATGTGTTCCTTCTTTAGAACACTACTATAGGAACATTATGTGTTCCATCTTTAGAGCACTACTATAGGAACATTATGTGTTCCTTCTTTAGAACACTACTATAGGAACATTATGTGTTCCATCTTTAGAACACTACTATAGGAACATTATGTGTTCCTTCTTTAGAACACTACTATAGGAACATTATGTGTTCCATCTTTAGAACACTACTATAGGAACATTATGTGTTCCTTCTTTAGAACACTACTATAGGAACATTATGTGTTCCTTCTTTAGAACACTACTATAGGAACATTATGTGTTCCATCTTTAGAACACTACTATAGGAACATTATGTGTTCCATCTTTAGAACACTACTATAGGAACATTATGTGTTCCTTCTTTAGAACACTACTATAGGAACATTATGTGTTCCATCTTTAGAACACTACTATAGGAACATTATGTGTTCCATCTTTAGAACACTACTATAGGAACATTATGTGTTCCATCTTTAGAACACTACTATAGGAACATTATGTGTTCCATCTTTAGAACACTACTATAGGAACATTATGTGTTCCTTCTTTAGAACACTACTATAGGAACATTATGTGTTCCATCTTTAGAACACTACTATAGGAACATTATGTGTTCCTTCTTTAGAGCACTACTATAGGAACATTATGTGTTCCATCTTTAAAACACTACTATAGGAACATTATGTGTTCCTTCTTTAGAACACTACTATAGGAACATTATGTGTTCCTTCTTTAGAACACTACTATAGGAACATTATGTGTTCCTTCTTTAGAACACTACTATAGGAACATTATGTGTTCCTTCTTTAGAACACTACTATAGGAACATTATGTGTTCCTTCTTTAGAACACTACTATAGGAACATTATGTGTTCCTTCTTTAGAACACTACTATAGGAACATTATGTGTTCCTTCTTTAGAACACTACTATAGGAACATTATGTGTTCCATCTTTAGAACACTACTATAGGAACATTATGTGTTCCTTCTTTAGAACACTACTATAGGAACATTATGTGTTCCATCTTTAGAACACTACTATAGGAACATTATGTGTTCCTTCTTTAGAACACTACTATAGGAACATTATGTGTTCCTTCTTTAGAACACTACTATAGGAACATTATGTGTTCCTTCTTTAGAACACTACTATAGGAACATTATGTGTTCCTTCTTTAGAACACTACTATAGGAACATTATGTGTTCCTTCTTTAGAACACTACTATAGGAACATTATGTGTTCCATCTTTAGAACACTACTATAGGAACATTATGTGTTCCTTCTTTAGAACACTACTATAGGAACATTATGTGTTCCATCTTTAGAACACTACTATAGGAACATTATGTGTTCCTTCTTTAGAACACTACTATAGGAACATTATGTGTTCCATCTTTAGAACACTACTATAGGAACATTATGTGTTCCATCTTTAGAACACTACTATAGGAACATTATGTGTTCCATCTTTAGAACACTACTATAGGAACATTATGTGTTCCATCTTTAGAACACTACTATAGGAACATTATGTGTTCCATCTTTAGAACACTACTATAGGAACATTATGTGTTCCTTCTTTAGAACACTACTATAGGAACATTATGTGTTCCTTCTTTAGAACAGTACAATAGAACATTATGTGTTCCTTCTTTAGAACACTACTATAGGAACATTATGTGTTCCTTCTTTAGAACACTACTATAGGAACATTATGTGTTCCACTTTTTAGAACACTACTATAGGAACATTATGTGTTCCATCTTTAGAACACTACTATAGGAACATTATGTGTTCCTTCTTTAGAACACTACTATAGGAACATTATGTGTTCCATCTTTAGAACACTACTATAGGAACATTATGTGTTCCTTCTTTAGAACACTACTATAGGAACATTATGTGTTCCTTCTTTAGAACACTACTATAGGAACATTATGTGTTCCTTCTATAAAACACTACTATAGGAACATTATGTGCTCCATCTTTAGAACACTACTATTGGAACATTATGTGTTCCATCTTTAGAACACTACTATAGGAACATTATGTGTTCCTATCTTTAGAACACTACTATAGGAACATTATGTGTTCCATCTTTAGAGCACTACTATAGGAACATTATGTGTTCCTTCTTTAGAACACTACTATAGGAACATTATGTGTTCCATCTTTAGAACACTACTATAGGAACATTATGTGTTCCATCTTTAGAACACTACTATAGGAACATTATGTGTTCCTTCTTTAGAACACTACTATAGGAACATTATGTGTTCCTTCTTTAGAACACTACTATAGGAACATTATGTGTTCCATCTTTAGAGCACTACTATAGAAACATTATGTGTTCCTTCTTTAGAACACTACTATAGGAACATTATGTGTTCCTTCTTTAGAACACTACTATAGGAACATTATGTGTTCCATCTTTAGAACACTACTATAGGAACATTATGTGTTCCTTCTTTAGAACACTACTATAGGAACATTATGTGTTCCATCTTTAGAACACTACTATAGGAACATTATGTGTTCATTCTTTAGAACACTACTATAGGAACATTATGTGTTCCTTCTTTAGAACACTACTATAGGAACATTATGTGTTCCTTCTTTAGAACACTACTATAGGAACATTATGTGTTCCTTCTTTAGAACACTACTATAGAAACATTATGTGTTACATCTTTAGAGCAGTACTATAGGAACATTATGTGTTCCTTCTATAGATCAGTACTGTAGTAACATTATGTGTTCCTTGTTTAGAACATTACTATAGAAACATTATGTGTTCCATCTTTAGAGCACTACTATAGAAATATTATGTGTTCCATCTTTAGAACACTACAACAGGAACATTATGTGTTTTTTCTTTAAAACACTTCTATAGGAACATTATGCGTTCCATCTTGAGAGCACCACTATAGGAACATTATGTGCTCCATCTTTAGAACACAACTATAGGAACATTATGTGTTTTTTCTTTAGAACAGTACAATGGAACATTAAGTGTTCCTTCTTTAGAACACAACTATAGGAACATTATGTGTTCCATCTTTAGAACACTACTATAGGAACATTATGTGTTCCTTCTTTAGAACACTACTATAGAAACATTATGCGTTCCATTTTTAGAAAACAACTATATGAACATTATGTGTTCCTTCTTTAGAACACTACTATAGAAACATTATGTGTTCCATCTTTAGAACACTACTATAGGAACATTATGTGTTCCTTCTTTAGAACACTACTATAGAAACATTATGCGTTCCATTTTTAGAACCCAACTATAGGAATATTATGTGTTCCTTCTTTAGAACACTACTATAGGAACATTATGTGTTCCATCTTTAGAACACTACTATAGGAACATTATGTGTTCCATCTTTAGAACACTACTATAGGAACATTATGTGTTCCATCTTTAGAGCACTACTATAGGAACATTATGTGTTCCTTCTTTAGAACACTACTATAGGAACATTATGTGTTCCTTCTTTAGAACACTACTAGAGGAACATTATGTGTTCCTTCTTTAGAACACTACTATAGGAACATTATGTGTTCTTCTTTAGAACACTACTATAGGAACATTATGTGTTCCTTCTTTTAGAACACTACTATAGGAACATTATGTGTTATTCTTTAGAGAACTACTATAGGAACATTATGTGTTCCTTCTTTAGAACACTACTATAGAAACATTATGTGTTCCATCTTTAGAGCAATACTATAGGAACATTATGTGTTCCATCTTTAGAGCACTACTATAGGAACATTATGTGTTCCATCTTTAGAACACTACTATAGGAACATTATGTGTTCCATCTTTAGAACACTACTATAGGAACATTATGTGTTCCATCTTTAGAACACAACTATAGGAACATTATGTGTTCATTCTTTAGAACACTACTAGAGGAACATTAATTATTCCATCTTTAGAGCACTACTCTAGAAACATTATGTGTTCATTCTTTAGAACACTACTGTAAAAGCATTATGCGTTCCATTTTTAGAAAACAACTATGAACATTATGTGTTCCTTCTTTAGAACACTACTATAAAACATTATGTGTTCCTTTTTAGAACACTACTATAGGAACATTATGTGTTCATCTTTAGAGCACTACTATAGGAACATTATGTGTTCATCTTTAGAGCACTACTATAGGAACATTATGTGTTCCTTTTTTAGATCACTACTATAGGAACATTATGTGTTCCATCTTTAGAACCACTACTATAGGAACATTATGTGTTCCTTTTTAGAACACTACTATAGGAACATTATGTGTTCCTTCTTTAGAACACTACTATAGGAACATTATGTGTTCCTTCTTTAGAAACACTACTATAGGAACATTATGTGTTCCATCTTTAGAACACTACTATAGGAACATTATGTGTTCCATCTTTAGAACACTACTATAGGAACATTATGTGTTCTATCTTTAGAACACTACTATAGGAACATTATGTGTTCCTTCTTTAGAACACTACTATAGGAACATTATGTGTTCCTTTTTTAGAACACTACTATAGGAACATTATGTGTTCCATCTTTAGAACACTACTATAGGAACATTATGTGTTTTTTCTTTAGAACACTACTATAGGAACATTATGTGTTCCTTCTTTAGAACACTACTATAGGAACATTATGTGTTCCTTCTTTAGAACACTAGTATAGAAACATTATGTGTTCCTATCTTTAGAACACTACTATAGGAACATTATGTGTTCCATCTTTTTAGAACACTACTATAGGAACATTATGTGTTCCATCTTTAGAGCACTACTATAGGAACATTATGTGTTCCATCTTTAGAACACTACTATAGGAACATTATGTGTTCCTTCTTTAGAACACTACTATAGGAACATTATGTGTTCCATCTTTAGAGCACTACTATAGGAACATTATGTGTTCCATCTTTAGAACACTACTATAGGAACATTATGTGTTCCATCTTTAGAACACTACTATAGGAACATTATGTGTTCCATCTTTAGAAACACTACTATAGGAACATTATGTGTTCCTTCTTTAGAACACTACTATAGGAACATTATGTGTTCCATTCTTTAGAAACTACTATATAAAAACATTGTGTTCCTTCTTTAGAACACTACTATAGGAACATTATGTGTTCCATCTTTAGAACACTACTATAGGAACATTATGTGTTCCTTTTTAGAACACTACTATAGGAACATTATGTGTTCCATCTTTAGAACACTACTATAGGAACATTATGTGTTCCTTTTTTAGAACACTACTATAGGAACATTATTATTCCATCTTTAGAGCACTACTCTAGGAACATTATGTGTTCCTTCTTTAAAACACTACTATAGGAACATTATGTGTTCCTTCTTTAGAACAGTACAATAGAACATTATGTGTTCCTTCTTTAGAACACTACTATAGGAACATTATGTGTTCCATCTTTAGAACACTACTATAGGAACATTATGTGTTCCTTCTTTAGAACACTACTATAGGAACATTATGTGTTCATTCTTTAGAACACTACTATAGGAACATTATGTGTTCCATCTTTAGAGCACTACTATAGGAACATTATGTGTTCCTTCTTTAGAACACTACTATAGGAACATTATGTGTTCCTTCTTTAGAACACTACTATAGGAACATTATGTGTTCCTTCTTTAGAACACTACTATAGGAACATTATGTGTTCATCTTTAGAGCACTACTATAGGAACATTATGTGTTCCTTTTTAGAACACTACTATAGGAACATTATGTGTTCCATCTTTAGAACACTACTATAGGAACATTATGTGTTCCATTTTAGAACACTACTATAGGAACATTATGTGTTCCTTCTTTAGAACACTACTATAGGAACATTATGTGTTCCTTTTTTAGAACACTACTATAGGAACATTATGTGTTCCTTCTTTAGAACACTACTATAGGAACATTATGTGTTCCATCTTTAGAGCACTACTATAGGAACATTATGTGTTCATCTTTAGAACACTACTATAGGAACATTATGTGTTCCTTTTTAGAACACTACTATAGGAACATTATGTGTTCCATCTTTAGAACACTACTATAGGAACATTATGTGTTCTATCTTTAGAACACTACTATAGGAACATTATGTGTTCCATCTTTAGAGCACTACTATAGGAACATTATGTGCTCCTTCTATAGAACACTACTATAGGAACATTATGTGTTCCTTCTTTAGAACAGTACAAGAGGAACATTATGTGTTCCTTCTTTAGAACACAACTATAGTAACATTATGTGGTCCTTCTTTAGAACAGTACAATAGGAACATTATGTGTTCCTTTTTTAGAACAGTACTATAGGAACATTATGTGTTATATCTTTAGAGAACTACTATAGGAACATTATGTGTTCCTTCTTTAGAATATTACTATAGAAACATTATGTATTCCATCTTTAGAGCAATACTATAGTAACATTACGTGTTCCATCTTTAGAGCGCTACTAGAGGAACATTATGTGTTCCATCTTTAGAACACTACTATAGGAACATTATGTGTTCCATCTTTAGAGCACTACTAGAGGAACATTATGTGTTCCATCTTTAGAACACAACTATAGGAGCATTATGTGTTCATTCTTTAGAACACTACTAGAGGAACATTAATTATTCCATCTTTAGAGCACTACTCTAGAAACATTATGTGTTCCTTCTTTAGAACACTACTGTAAAAGCATTATGCGTTCCATTTTTAGAAAACAACTATGAACATTATGTGTTCCTTCTTTAGAACACTACTATAAAAACATTGTGTTCCTTTTGTAGAACACTACTATAGGAACATTATGTGTTCATCTTTAGAGCACTACTATAGGAACATTATGTGTTCATCTTTAGAGCACTACTATAGGAACATTATGTGTTCCTTTTTGAGATCACTACTATAGGAACATTATGTGTTCCATCTTTAGAGCACTACTATAAGAACATTATGTGTTCCTTTTTCGAACACTACTATAGGAACATTATGTGTTCCTTCTTTAGAACTCTACTATAGGAACATTATGTGTTCCTTCTTTAGAGCACTACTATCGGGACATTATGGGTTCCATCTTTAGAGCACTATTATAGGAACATTATGTGTTCCATCTTTAGAACACAACTATAGGAACATTATGTGTTCTATCTTTAGAGCACTACTATAGGAACATTATGTGTTCCATCTTTAGAGCATTACTATAGTAACATTATGTGTTCCATCTTTAGAACACTACTATAGGAACATTATGTGTTCCATCTTTAGAACACTACTATAGGAACATTATGTGTTCCATCTTTAGAGCACTACTATAGGAACATTATGTGTTCCTTCTTTAGAACACTACTATAGGAACATTATGTGTTCATTCTTTAGAACACTACTATAGGAACATTATGTGTTCCATCTTTAGAGCACTACTATAGAAACATTATGTGTTCCTTCTTTAGAACACTACTATAGGAACATTATGTGTTCCTTCTTTAGAACACTACTATAAAAACATTATTGTGTTCATTCTTTAGAACACTACTATAGGAACATTATGTGTTCATCTTTAGAGCACTACTATAGGAACATTATGTGTTCCTTTTTTAGATCACTACTATAGGAACATTATGTGTTCCATCTTTAGAGCACTACTATAGGAACATTATGTGTTCCATCTTTAGAACACTACTATAGGAACATTATGTGTTCCTTCTTTAGAACACTACTATAGGAACATTATGTGTTCCTTCTTTAGAACACTACTATAGGAACATTATGTGTTCCTTCTTTAGAACACTACTATAGGGACATTATGTGTTCCATCTTCAGAGCACTATTATAGGAACATTATCCATCTTTAGAGCACTACTATAGAACATTATGTGTTCCTTCTTTAGAACACTACTATAGGAACATTATGTGTTCCTTTTTTTAGAACACTACTATAGGACATTATGTGTTCCATCTTTAGAACACTACTATAGGAACATTATGTGTTCCTTCTTTAGAACACTACTATAGGAACATTATGTATTCTCTCTTTAGAGCACTACTATAGGAACATTATGTGTTCCTTCTTTAGAGCACTAGTATAGAAACATTATGTGTTCTATCTTTAGAGCACTACTCTAGGAACATTATGTGTTCCATCTTTTGAACACTACTATAGGAACATTATGTGTTCCATCTTTAGAGCACTACTATAGGAACATTATGTGTTCCTTCTTTAGAACACTACTATAGGAACATTATGTGTTCCTTCTTTAGAACACTACTATAGGAACATTATGTGTTCCTTCTTTAGAACACTACTATAGGAACATTATGTGTTTCATCTTTAGAGCACTACTATAGGAACATTATGTGTTCCATCTTTAGAACACTACTATAGAAACATTAATGTGTTCCATCTTTAGAACACTACTATAGGAATATTATGTGTTCCATCTTTAGAACACTACTATAGGAACATTATGTGTTCCATCTTTAGAACACTACTATAGAAACATTATGTGTTCCATCTTTAGAACACTACTATAGGAACATTATGTGTTCCTTCTTTAGAACACTACTATAGGAACATTATGTGTTCCATCTTTAGAACACTACTATAGTAACATTATGTGTTCCATCTTTAGAGCACTACTATAGGAACATTATGTGTTCCATCTTTAGAACACTACTATAGGAACATTATGTGTTCCATCTTTAGAACACTACTATAGGAACATTATGTGTTCCATCTTTAGAACACTACTATAGGAACATTATGTGTTCCATCTTTATAACATTACTATAGGAACATTATGTGTTCCATCTTTAGAACACTACTATAGGAACATTATGTATTCCTTCTTTAGAACACTAGTATAGGAACATTATGTGTTCCATCTTTAGAGCATTACTATAGTAACATTACGTGTTCCATTTTTAGAGCACTACTATAGGAACATTATGTGTTCCATCTTTAGAGCACTACTATAGGAACATTATGTGTTCCTTTTTTAGAACACTACTATAGGAACATTATGTGTTCCTTCTTTAGAACACTACTATAGGAACATTATGTGTTCCTTTTTTAGAACACTACTATAGGAACATTATGTGTTCCTTCTTTAGAGCACTACTATCGGGACATTATGGGTTCCATCTTTAGAGCACTATTATAGGAACATTATGTGTTCATCTTTAGAGTACTACTATAGGAACATTATGTGTTCCTTTATAGATCACTACTATAGGAACATTATGTGTTCCATCTTTAGAACACTACTATAGGAATATTATGTGTTCTATCCTTAGAGCACTACTCTAGGAACATTATGCATTCCATCTTGAGAGCACTAAAATAGGAACATTATGTGCTCCTTCTATAGAACACTACTATAGGAACATTATGTGTTCCTTCTTTAGAACACTACTATAGGAACATTATGTGTTCCTTCTTTAGAACACTACTATAGGAACATTATGTGTTCCTTCTTTAGAACACTACTATAGGAACATTATGTGTTCCTTTTTTAGAACACTACTATAGGAACATTATGTGTTCCATCTTTAGAGAACTACTATAGGAACATTATGTGTTCCTTCTTTAGAATATTACTATAGAAACATTATGTGTTCCATCTTTAGAGCACTACTATAGGAACATTATGTGTTCCATCTTTAGAGCACTACTAGAGGAACATTATGTGTTCCATCTTTAGAACACTACTATAGGAACATTATGTGTTCCATCTTTAGAGCACTACTAGAGGAACATTATGTGTTCCATCTTTAGAACACTACTATAGGAACATTATGTGTTCATTCTTTAGAACACTACTAGAGGAACATTAATTATTCCATCTTTAGAGCACTACTCTAGAAACATTATGTGTTCCTTCTTTAGAACACTACTGTAAAAGTATTATGCGTTCCATTTTTAGAAAACAACTATGAACATTATGTGTTCCTTCTTTAGAACACTACTATAAAAACATTGTGTTCCTTTTGTAGAACACTACTATAGGAACATTATGTGTTCATCTTTAGAGCACTACTATAGGAACATTATGTGTTCATCTTTAGAGCACTACTATAGGAACATTATGTGTTCCTTTTTGAGATCACTACTATAGGAACATTATGTGTTCCATCTTTAGAGCACTACTATAAGAACATTATGTGTTCCTTTTTCGAACACTACTATAGGAACATTATGTGTTCCTTCTTTAGAACTCTACTATAGGAACATTATGTGTTCTTCTTTAGAGCACTACTATCGGGACATTATGGGTTCCATCTTTAGAGCACTATTATAGGAACATTATGTGTTCCATCTTTAGAACACAACTATAGGAACATTATGTGTTCTATCTTTAGAGCACTACTAGAGGAACATTATGTGTTCCATCTTTAGAGCATTACTATAGTAACATTACGTGTTCCATCTTTAGAGCACTACTAGAGGAACATTATGTGTTCCATCTTTAGAACACTACTATAGGAACATTATGTGTTCCATCTTTAGAGCACTACTAGAGGAACATTATGTGTTCCTTCTTTAGAACACTACTATAGGAACATTATGTGTTCATTCTTTAGAACACTACTATAGGAACATTAATTATTCCATCCTTAGAGCACTACTCTAGAAACATTATGTGTTCCTTCTTTCGGACGCTACTCTAGGAACATTATGTGTTCCTTCTTTAGAACACTACTATAAAAACATTGTGTTCCTTCTTTAGAACACTACTATAGGAACATTATGTGTTCATCTTTAGAGTACTACTATAGGAACATTATGTGTTCCTTTTTAGATCACTACTATAGGAACATTATGTGTTCCATCTTTAGAGCACTACTATAGGAACATTATGTGTTCCATCTTTAGAGCAGTACTATAGGAACATTATGTGTTCCTTCTTTCGAACACTACTATAGGAACATTATGTGTTCCTTCTTTAGAACTCTACTATAGGAACATTATGTGTTCCTTCTTTAGAGCACTACTATCGGGACATTATGGGTTCCATCTTTAGAGCACTATTATAGGAACATTATCCATCTTTAGAGCACTACTATAGGAACATAATGTGCTCCTTCTTTAGAACCCTACTATAGGAACATTATGTGTTCCTTTTTTAGAACACTACTATAGGAATATTATGTGTTCCATCTTTAGAACACAACTATAGGAACATTATGTGTTCCTTCTTTAGAACACTACTATAGGAACATTATGTATTCTCTCTTTAGAGCACTACTATAGGAACATTATGTGTTCCTTCTTTAGAGCACTAGTATAGAAACATTATGTGTTCTATCTTTAGAGCACTACTCTAGGAACCTTGTGTTCCATCTTTTGAACACTACTATTGGAACATTATGTGTTCCATCTTTAGAGCACTACTATAGGAACATTATGTGTTCCTTCTTTAGAACACTACTATAGGAACATTATGTGTTCCTTCTTTAGAACACTACTATAGGAACATTATGTGTTCCTTCTTTAGAACACTACTATAGGAACATTATGTGTTCCATCTTTAGAGCACTACTATAGGAACATTATGTGTTCCATCTTTAGAACACTACTATAGAAACATTATGTGTTCCATCTTGAGAGCACTACTAGAGGAACATTATGTGTTCCATCTTTAGATCACTACTATAGGAATATTATGTGTTCCATCTTTAGAACACTACAATAGAAACATTATGTGTTCCATCTTTAGAACACAACTATAGGAACATTATGTGTTCCTTCTTTAGAACACTACTATAGGAACATTATGTGTTCCATCTTTAGAGCATTACTATAGTAACATTACGTGTTCCATCTTTAGAGCACTACTAGAGGAACATTATGTGTTCCATCTTTAGAACACTACTATAGGAACATTATGTGTTCCATCTTTAGAGCACTACTAGAGGAACATTATGTGTTCCATCTTTAGAACACAACTATAGGAATATTATGTGTTCCATCTTTAGAACATTACTATCGGAACATTATGTGTTCCATCTTTAGAACACTACTATAGGAACATTATGTGTTCCTTCTTTAGAACACTACTATAGGAACATTATGTGTTCCATCTTTAGAGCATTACTATAGTAACATTACGTGTTCCATTTTTAGAGCACTACTAGAGGAACATTATGTGTTCCATCTTTAGAACACTATTATAGGAACATTATGTGTTCCTTTTTTAGAACACTACTATAGTAACATTACGTGTTCCATCTTTAGAATACAACTATAGGAACATTATGTGTTCCATCTTTAGAGCATTACTATAGTAACATTACGTGTTCCATATTTTTAGCACTACTAGAGGAACATTATGTGTTCCATCTTTAGAACACTACTATAGGAACATTATGTGTTCCTTCTTTAGAACACTACTGTAGTAACATTACGTGTTCCATCTTTAGAATACAACTATAGGAACATTATGTGTTCCATCTTTAGAGCACTATTATAGGAACATTATGTGTTCCATCTTTAGAGCACTACTATAGGAACATTATGTGTTCCTTCTTTAGAACACTACTATAGGAAGATTATGTGTTACTTTTCTAGAACACTACTATAGGAATATTATGTGTTCCTTCTTTAGAGCACAATTGAAGGAACATCATGTGTTCCTTCTAAAGAGCATTGTTATAATAACATCGCGTGTTTCTTTTTTATAGCACTAACATAGAATCATCATGTAAGAAAAGAACTTTAAGAAATCGCCAGTCCATGAGCTGACGTAGAGAACCAAGATGAAACCTGAAAGTAAAAGAACAATAAAATCTCACGTGATTTACGATGAAACTTTAAGAAAAGGCTAGTCTATGAGCTGACGTTGAAAACCAAGATGAAATCTGAAAGTAAAAGAACAATAAAATCTCACCTGGATCGCGATGAAACTTTAAGAAAAGGCCAGTCCATGAGCTGACGTTGAAAACCAAAATGAAATCTGAAAGTAAAAGAACAATAAAATCTCACCTGGATCGCAATGAAACTTTAAGAAAACGCGAGTCCATGAGCTGACGTTGAAAACCAAGATGAAATCTGGAAGAATAAAAAACAGTAAAATCTCAAGTGGATCACTATGAAACTTTAAGAAAACGCCAGTCCATGAACTGACGTAGAGTTATGTCTGTATGCTAAGATTCATGATGTTTTATATCATATATATTAAATTTGGTAAGGTATATTTACTACAACATTCTTTACTGTAAATGTGGTAAATGTATTTTAGCTGCTGGAAAGCTGGTATTTTGGGGGAGAACTTACTCTTTGTTTTTCATATAGACTAACCTTCCCCTGTTTGTCTCTCATCAGGACATCAAATACGTTTTTCTTTATTGTTTTCTTTTTTCTACTGTTATTGATGTTGCTTTATTTTCTTTCTTTAAGTAGAAATCTCAGATTCAGCGACCCCCAGTGGAGATGAGCCAAGATAAAAATTGAAACAATCACGGTAAACTGATTTTTTACAGAACATTCAAACATTTTGATTAAAACTGTGATCTAATCACGTGAACGTGAGCTTTACGAAATTTACCAGGAATTGTCATAAAAGGAAAGAAGTCGCTTCACAGTTAAATCTAACGTTCAGCTATATGGAAAATCTTTAGGACTATTTAGTTTCAGACGTGCCAAATGAACGAAAACGAAAAAAATATATAGATATATTGATTAAGAAACAACAACAACAAACAATGGAAGCAAACACGATAAAGATATGAATTTTCGTTCACAACCAGTCTCTCATATTTGTTTCTCTGAGTAGAATATAAGATATTTGGCTTCTGAGTATATCTGTTTCCACAACATCTCTGTGCGTTCTGTCATTAAAGGAGCGTTGCCCAAGGCGATCGCTATTGGAAACCAGCGAGCGCGGTCCGACAAGTAATTACTTAGAAGACATGCAGACGCAAGCCAACTCTATAAGGCGCCCGAGAAATAGCCGATAGGCTTGCTCTTACTGGTTCCGGCTCTTACAAAAGATCGAGTTACTGTTTACCGACGCTAGGACTGCTGGGAAGTCTCTTCTTTCCAACATTATTACTTTTCCTTGCACATTCAAAAAAGAAGCAGAAAGCGGGAATAATAGAATATATCTGTTTCTGTCTTTTTGGTCAATTTCTTCCAAACGTTCTTTGAATAAGCCATTAAAATTTTGTAATAAATTGTTTTTGCGGTGAGTATTAATAAATTATAATATTAACTCATAGTTTTGCCATGCACATTAATATTTAAGCGAGACTGTCATAACACTTATTATTTTCAGGGTTCATAAGTTACTTTGTGACTTCTCTGGTACGAGTTGTTTGTTTAATATTAGTTCTCAAATCTAACCGACGTTTCGCTTACGTTACAGTTTCAGCAGTCGTTCCTCTAAACAAATACGTTTCGACTTTAGCGTTTTAATTACAATGTTATAAGATAGATAATATACAATGTTTTACAACTTACACTTTTATAGTAGAAATATATTTAACTGGATCCTCTACACCTGCAGAAACACAAAAAACATGTTTAGACATTATATGTTACATAATAAATGTGTTTAGACATTATATGTTACATAGTAAATATGTTTAGACAATATATGTTACATAATAAATATGTTTAGACATTATATGTTACATAATAAATGTGTTTAGACATTATATGTTACATAGTAAATATGTTTAGACATTATATGTTACATAATAAATATGTTTAGACATTATATGTTACATAATAAATGTGTTTAGAAATTATATGTTACATAATAAATATGTTTAGACATTATATGTTACATAATAAATGTGTTTAGACATTATATGTTACATAATAAATATGTTTAGACATTATATGTTACATAATAAATGTGTTTAGACATTATATACTACATAATAAATATGTTTAGACATTATATGTTACATAATAAATGTGTTTAGACATTATATGTTACACAATAAATATGTTTAGACATTATATGTTACATAATAAATATGTTTAGACATTATATGTTACATAATAAATGTGTTTAGACATTATATACTACATAATAAATGTGTTTAGACATTATATACTACATAATAAATATGTTTAGACATTATATGTTACATAATAAATGTGTTTAGACATTATATGTTACACAATAAATATGTTTAGACATTATATGTTACATAATAAATGTGTTTAGACATTATATGTTACATAATAAATGTGTTTAGACATTATATGTTACATAATAAATGTGTTTAGACATTATATGTTACATAATAAATATGTTTAGACATTATATGTTACATAGTAAATATGTTTAGACATTATATGTTTCATAATAAATATGTTTAGACATTATATGTTACATAATAAATGTGTTTAGACATTATATGTTACATAGTAAATATGTTTATACATTATATATTACGTATTGAATATGTTTAGACATTGTATGTTACGTAATAAATGTGTTTAGACATTATATGTTACGTATTGAATATGTTTAGACATTGTATGTTACATAATAAATATGTTTATACATTATATGTTACGTATTGAATATGTTTAGACATTGTATGTTACGTAATAAATGTGTTTATACATTATATGTTACGTATTGAATATGTTTAGACATTGTATGTTACGTAATAAATGTGTTTAGACATTATATGTTACGTATTGAATATGTTTAGACATTGTATGTTACGTAATAAATGTGTTTAGACATTATATGCTCTGCTATAAAGACGTCAGACATGATATATTATGAAATACCACAGTAAAGATATTTATACGTTATCTGTGTAAACAGAGACCATTAGAAACAAAACCAAAACTTAAACCTTTGATCTTCCAAATAATTTAATAAAAACAAATTTAAGAAGAAATTTGATGGATAATAAATAATAATACATTTTATTCCAGGATAAGTAATTTGATTTAGGTCGATTTTTCTTCTTAAGTTTATTCTACAAACGTGATCAAACTTTAACTCATTAACGTTATCTAAAAGCAAAAAGTTAATCAGTGTTTCCTCTAAATATCTCGAAGTTATTTATGTTCGTTCACTATTTTTATATACATTATTGAATTGCCTGCATTTTAGAACGCTGAACACGCCATCTGAGGAGAATGTAATAATGTATTACAAAAATAACAATAAAAAAATGTACGGAAATAGATTTTCTAAACCATCCAAGACAAAACGAAGCTGAATTATTTTATAACACAATAAAATGGGATATAGTTATTATTATTTTTATAGCCTATTTTTTCCAATAACCGATATTGAAACTATAAATTAAAATATCTAAATTTGAGATTAAAAAGCAGAAAACAGATAAAATAAACTAAAACTAAAAAAAAAAGATTCGAACTACGGCTCTCCGGTGAACCAGCAAAACCTCTTAACTTAATGGCGTCTGTAAGATAGTGTGTATTTCAGTCTCCGTCTGAGCATATCTCTCGAAACCAGGCGTCTCAGCTCGCTATTTACACACCTTCAATCACAGTTATGAGCCCATGGACTCTCGACCCTTCGTGTACATTTGTCAACCCCGAGCTGGTTATCTACAGAATTACCATATTATCATTTCACAAACCTCTGGATTTGCTTGAATAAACGATGATTTGTGACGTTGAATCACGAATCAATTCTTATATAATGTAGATTGCTTCACGAATTGGACTTGTCACACATCTCCACATAAAATCCTAGTGCATTACACTGAACAAACAGACGTATTTATGGGGAGTCTTCTAATGAAAATCATAGGCAGATATTTGTGTTCTGGTTTAACAACACAGCGCCCCTGGTGGTTACATGCGTTTATATAAAAGAAAAATCAAAGCCGAAACAACATGTTTGGTTTATTTATAATTAAGCTTTAAACTTCTTAGCAAGGACTGTCTGAGTGGTCAAGGAGAAATTTTGGGCTATGCCTGTGGCCTGAACTGTAATTTGGGGCTATATCTGTAGCCTGAACTGTACTTTGGGGCTACTTCTATGGGCTGAGCTGTAATTTTGAGCTATATTTTGGCCTGAACTCTAATATAGGGTTAATTCTATAGTCTGAACTGTAATATGGGGCTGTCTGTACCCCCTGAACAGTAATTTGGGGCTATTTCTGTTACCTGAATTATAACTTGGGTCTATGTCTGTGGCCTGAACTGTAATGCGGGACCGTGTCTGTGGCCTGTATTGTATTTTAGGGCTGTGGTTGTGTATTTGAGGCGACATCCGTGTAGTTATTAAAGAAAGAATGATTTTTGAACTTCAATAATTACTTTATCTACTTCAAGCACGCACAAACAATTCAATGGTTTGTCAGATAACTCACGTTAAAATTTAATAAGTAGCTTGTGAACCAGAACTGATGAAATTTGTAGAAACTTTACGACGACAACAAAAATGTGAATAAACCGTATTCAACTACAACCATCTGGTTGTATAATTTGTTTGTCCGTTTTTTTAAATCAGAAATAACTTTCACGATTATGAACAGTGCTGAAGACTTTGGCAGATGTTTCGTGTTTTTCTTTTCCATTTATTTTTTGTTTTTCTCTCAATGATCATAACGGTCTGTCAGCCACGGTTTCTTCAACAGGGTCTCATTCCATAGTCCTTTCCACTCGTTCACTTCGGCGGATGTTATTAATGCGGAACGAACGTGCACACAGAGGCTTAATGTGGCCGCCGCTGTACTGTGATTGCTTGGAATAACTCGAGAATTCGCGTGGAAAATTATGAACGACCGACATGGACTAAATGCGTGTCTTTAGACAAGTTAAACTACAATTTTAACTTGTGGATAATGTGGTTTGCGTGAAATGACGGGCTTATTGATTGGGTTGACACCAAAGTTTGGGCAACAAAGACAGATACTGTTGAAAGATTGTCTAGAGATTAAACTCAATCTATATCTTTATTTATTTGGAAACAATTGGTTAAAATTCCGCCAAACTTATCAAATAAGATTATTTGGTTATAATCATCGACTAAAAGATTATATATGTTGTTTTTTTTTATTTCACGGTGATCAAATAACTTCTTTAATTGTAATTTCATCACGCGCCGATAAGTTACGAACAATTTTGATAAAAATCAAGAGAACATATTTAAAACTCCTATTATTACCAGTCCGACATGGCCAGGTGGTTAAGACATTCAACTCGTAATCCGAGGTTCGCGGGTTCGAATCCCCATCACAACCAAACATGCTTGCTCTTTCAATCGTGAGGGAGTTATAATGTGACAGTCAATCCCACTATTCCTTGGTAAAAGAGTAACCCAAGAAATAGCGGTGGGTGGTGATGACTAGCTGCCTTCCCTCTAGTCTTACACAGCTAAATTAGGGACGGCTAACGCAGATAGCCCTCGAGTAGCTTTGTGCGAAATTCAAATAACAAATCCTTAAGAACATTGTTTAAAATAAGTCCTATCTTAATACCGCGAGCAGGACTTCCAGTTTTCTTCACAGTTGCTGAGAATGATAAATGTTTGTGACAGACCTCTCTAACTGGGAGGATTTATATTATAAACTGTTCGTAATCTATCTACAGTCAAGGGTAATGTGGGTTTCGAAATCGTCATTAAACTCGAGATCTTGAACTACAATTGACAAACACAAACAAGGTAGGGGGTTGAAGTCTTCACTAAACATTTCTTACATCTATTAATTTCTGTTAAATTAAAAATGTTGCTGTGTTGTTTAACACTTCCTTTGATGTTGTTGTGTTTTTTAACAATCTCTCATCCCGATGTTGCTATGTTGTTTAACAATTTCACATCCCGATGTTGCTGTGTTGTTAAACAATCTCTTCCTTTCATGTTGCTGTGTGGTTTAACACTCTCTCATCCGGATGTTGTCATGTTGTTTAACAATCTCTTCCTTTCATGTTGCTGTGTGGTTTAACACTCTCTCATCCGGATGTTGTCATGTTGTTTAACAATCTCTTCCTTTCATGTTGCTGTGTGGTTTAACACTCTCTCATCCCGATGTTACTATGTTGTTTAACAATCTCTTCCTTTCATGTTGCTGTGTGGTTTAACACTCTCTCATCCGGATGTTGTCATGTTGTTTAACAATCTCTTCCTTTCATGTTGCTGTGTGGTTTAATACTCTCTCATCCCGATGTTGCTATGTTGTTTAACAATCTCTTCCTTTCATGTTGCTGTGTGGTTTAACACTCTCTCATTCGGATGTTGTCATGTTGTTCAATACTATTTCTCCCGATGTTACCATGGTGTTTCCCTGATGTTGTCATGTTGTTCAATACTATTTCTCCCGATGTTACCATGGTGTTTCCCTGATGTTGTCATGTTGTTCAATACTATTTTTCCCGATGTTACCATGGTGTTTCCCTGATGTTGTCATGTTGTTCAATACTATTTCTCCCGATGTTACCATGGTGTTTCCCTGATGTTGTCATGTTGTTCAATACTATTTTTCCCGATGTTACCATGGTGTTTCCCTGATGTTGTCATGTTGTTCAATACTATTTTTCCCGATGTTACCATGGTGTTTCCCTGATGTTGTCATGTTGTTCAATACTATTTTTCCCGATGTTACCATGGTGTTTCCCTGATGTTGTCATGTTGTTCAATACTATTTTTCCCGATGTTACCATGGTGTTTCCCTGATGTTGTCATGTTGTTCAATACTATTTCTCCCGATGTTACCATGGTGTTTCCCTGATGTTGTCATGTTGTTCAATACTATTTCTCCCGATGTTACCATGGTGTTTCCCTGATGTTGTCATGTTGTTCAATACTATTTTTCCCCATGTTACCATGGTGTTTCCCTGATGTTGTCATGTTGTTCAATACTATTTTTCCCGATGTTACCATGGTGTTTCCCTGATGTTGTCATGTTGTTCAATACTATTTTTCCCCATGTTACCATGGTGTTTCCCTCATGTTGTTCAATACTATTTTTCCCCATGTTACCATGGTGTTTCCCTCATGTTGTTCAATACTATTTCTACCGATGTTACCATGGTGTTTCCCTCATGTTGTCATGTTATTCAATACCATTTTCCCCCGATGTTACCGTAATGTGTAACACGATCTTTCCCCGACGTCGCTGCTTAACACGAAGCTTTTATAAAGTAAGTGAAGGTGAAGTCTATACTTTAAGAAACAAGAGAACATGGTCCAATACGATATTTTAATTAGAGATACTTAGTTGGCTTGCCTGAAGACGACACTGTAAAGATAAGTGTACATTTTCACCTAGTAACGAAAGTTATATCAAGGTTGTGAAGACAAATCGAAGACGAAGAAGAAAGTAACTCAGATCTCGTGATTATATCTCAAACCTTCAATCTGTACATCTTTATTTATAAGGTTCATTTGAGCTGTGAAAAGAAAGAGCACTTTTCTCATTACTGTTAGATTACATCTTTATCATTCACAAAACTCGTTACCCAAAGTTTACAAGGAATTTTAAATGAACACGAGGTGTCGTGTTTGTTTTTAATGATGGTTGAATAACAGTAGAATGTCTTTAATTAAATATTGTCAGTTGATAAAACACTTTTGTCGATCTGATATAACACAATATTGCTTTTCTATCTGGTATAACACAATATTGCTTTTCTATCTTGTATAACACATTGCTTTTCTATCTTATATAACACAATATTGCTTTTATATCTGGTATAACACAGTATGGCCTGTCTTGAAAAAATATATATAGTTTAAAGTTTATTACTTGAAGCAAATGCTTCTTTAGTTTACTTTCAATTTTCTAATTACTTTGTTAAGGTGGATACATTTCTGGTGTTTGTGGTGTTACAGTTGATAACACGTTCTGAACATTATTAAACTTTAACCCTGTCTACAAGTGTAAACTTTTCAAACTCTAACCCTAACTACAAGTGAAAACTTTTCAAACTCTAACCCTAAGTACAAGCGTAAAAGATGATTTAAAAACTTTCAAATATTGTATTTCTTATGTTTGAGGAAAGAACCCCTACTGCTGTTAAGTAACAAGTTATGTGCTCTCTCTATCCCGAGTTTAGTTAGCTTGTAATACAAAGAACATTATCATTAGTTTTAAACTCCTGAACGGAAAACAGCAAGATTTTCACCTTGCCAGACAATGAGTAAAGACAACAAGGACATGAGCACAGCCTCTCAGCTCGAAACAGGAACGCCTTTTCCCTGTTTTCTCATTGATATGCAAATTAGATACTTTAGGCTGCCAGATTCCCACAGTTTATTGGTTTCTTCATTCTTCTGTGTTCGACAGATAGCTGTTTGTTTAAGGGAGCTGCCAGCTGCAAATAAACAGACCATCGGCAGATGATTCCGTCAACAATTCTCACAATCGCTGACATGTATGTGTGAAAACGTTCATCACATATTCACATTTTCTACTCATTGCTAAGTAAAACAGAAACACAGCTAGGACTAATTTATCCACCGTTGTTTCATTACCATAAAACAAAGTCTGAGATGATAGGTGTTTCTCAAGTTCGCTACTTCTAAAAAGTAAAATAAAATTTATTGAACAAAGGAACATAATTTGTTTTTCTTTTTTTGAGGAGAGTTAGTCATGAAATATATTTTGATAATTGCCATTAACCTACGGCGTTTATAGATCTTCGGAGGTTCCATGATTGTGCAGAATTTCAGAAAACACACAGTTTGTTTTCAGCTGTTGACTTCTGGATACTTCTGAAGTTTTGTTTTAAACATCTAGAAACGAAAGTATGCAGAACATTTATGGTGTCAACTAGATGAAGCCAAACCTGTAATAGGGTCCCTTAAGTCGGTTGGAAGCTCGTGGGCTTTAAAAAAAAATGCATTACTTACCTTTTTATTTGATAACCATTCAAGCAGCGCGAACTACACCTATAATATGTTGTTCTCAAAATATATAAATTATATTAAACCCTTACCTAAGTGGCGTTTCTGGTTTGTTTTTTTAAGATGCGAACGAGTATCCTTCCTTAATTTTCAACTGATAGACTAGAAGGGAAGCAACTAGTCAAAAGCACCCACCGCCAACTGATGAAACATTTTTGCCTGGGATTTGACTGTCATGATTATCACGCAGATCATGGCTCCAAACTGTAGATCATGTTTTTAATCAACGGAACGCAAAATGCAAACCCTTAGATTCATGCTAAACACAAGTGCTACAGAGACACAAATAGTCTGTAAAAAAACATTTTGTTTTAAAGGTCCAAATTCGAGTCAAAGGTCATTTATAGTTTAATGGTATTTAATCCGATTCCTTTATTTGCAAATTTATACGAAATATCTTTCAATCACTTTTCGAAAACACCACTGTTACTCAAGTTATCAGTTTCAGTTCTGTTTGCAATCTCATAAATTTATGTTTTGCTGTGATACTAACATAAACGAATAATAAAATATTCTTAAAAAATCAAACTTAAATTTTACACAACACGTTGGCAGATTAAATATTAATTGTTGAATTAATTGTGTGAGCTGTTAACACTTACAAGGCCTAACCTGAACTGACAGTGTATTCGTTACGACTAAAACCATGTCAGTCTTCATGCTGTTTGAGTGTTTCATAAAATATTACTTTTATTTATTGTTACAGCTCGTAAAATGTGTAATGTATTTTGCTACGTAATTTAAAAAAAATAATCTTTTTTTAAAAAAATTATTCCTTCGAATGTTTTATAAAATTATCTAATATGCTTAAATCATGACTTATTTAAACTATTTGAGCTATTACTGTCACTAGAAATTCGACAAAGGTATGGTTAATTATTTATATTTATAGTCTGATTGATTTTTTTTCGTTCTAAGTTCTGAGACTGCTCTGATCGTAAGTTATTAACTGAAATCTAACTAAACGATATTTGATCTTGCTCTATATTTTTATTTTTTGTTTAAAAATTAAGTTTCTCTAAGTATTAAAAACGCATGCGTCATTTTTTAAACTAAAACTAGTTACGTAGAAGAAACAGTCCGTTGTTGTTGAATGTACTAGATAAATTTAATATTCGAGCGTTCAGGAGGAAAAACGAAAACTTAGATAAGTTGTGTTTTTTGTTGTTTTTGTAACAAATGCTACGATCAAGAACAGATATAAGTGCTTTTCACGAGTCTGTAGTAAATCGAAAATTCATAATTAGTTAATATATGAGTTAACAACACGAGACTTGCAAAACGAGAACTCACGAGAATTCATAATCAATTAATATAAGTGTTCTTTATGAGACTCTTGCAAAACAATAATAATCACTGGAACAATTTCTGTTCATATACGCGTTAACTTTGTCGTTATGACTGAACGTACAGAATAGAACATGAAGGAATGTCACAGACCTGTTTCATATCAGAAACATGAAAGATCTGATTTCCTGAGGGAACATGAAAAATGAGATACGTGTATATTGTGTGTAAAAACTTCTCCCGTCAGAATATTCTTCACCGCTTTCGAAACATCAAAAATAATGTTAGGTTTAAATGTAACTTTTTTTTAACATTTTCTTACCCAACTCGTAGTGCGAATCAACAAAGTATCTCAGACGAAATAAGCTTATATTGTGTATGTTAAACAAGGACTGGAATGTTGATGTAAACTTTCAATATTTGTATGTAAACTTTATGCAAGTCCACACTATTCTTATGGTGTGTGAACATATCTCTATTTTACCTTTAGCTGCTTCACAAAATGTGCTTCGGTAGATTGGAGGTAATTTTATAGACTTCCATAATATAAAAATTCAGGGCTTGGTTCTTGATAGTGGGCAGGACACAGATAACCCATTATGTAACTTTATGTTGAAACAAACAATCAACCTATACAAAATAAAGCTAATGGAATTCTGTAAAGTTATAGTGTTACCGTTAATGTCAGACAAGTTATAGTATTACCGTTAATGTCAGACAAGTTATAGTATTACCGTTAATGTCAGACATGTTATAGTGTTACCGTTAATGTCAGACAAGTTATAGTATTACCGTTAATGTCAGACAAGTTATAGTATTACCGTTAATGTCAGACAAGTTATAGTATTACCGTTAATGTCAGACAAGTTATACTATTACCGTTAATGTCAGACAAGTTATAGTGTTACCGTTAATGTCAGACATGTTATAGTATTACCGTTAATGTCAGACATGTTATAGTGTTACCGTTAATGTCAGACATGTTATAGTATTACCGTTAATGTCAGACATGTTATAGTATTACCGTTAATGTCAGACAAGTTATAGTGTTACCGTTAATGTCAGACATGTTATAGTATTACCGTTAATGTCAGACATGTTATAGTATTACCGTTAATGTCAGACAAGTTATAGTGTTACCGTTAATGTCAGACATGTTATAGTGTTACCGTTAATGTCAGACATGTTATAGTGTTACCGTTAATGTCAGACAAGTTATAGTATTACCGTTAATGTCAGACATGTTATAGTGTTACCGTTAATGTCAGACATGTTATAGTATTACCGTTAATGTCAGACATGTTATAGTGTTACCGTTAATGTCAGACATGTTATAGTATTACCGTTAATGTCAGACATGTTATAGTGTTACCGTTAATGTCAGACATGTTATAGTATTACCGTTAATGTCAGACATGTTATAGTATTACCGTTAATGTCAGACATACGTCCATTTGTTTATTTTGAAATAACATTTTTGAGATACAACTGGAAACGTACACGTAGGTAAAATCACATAAAGCTTTTTAATCGCATCATGCATAAGTTTGGTAATAGATGAGAGAGATCATATGAGAGAAAAAGTAACAGAAATGTGTGTATCGAACACTTGCTTAGCCCTAGTCTGAAATATGGAACATCGATAGAAAAAGAAATGTGTGTATCGAACACTAACTTAGCCCTAGTCTGAAATATGGAACATCGATAGAAAAAGAAATGAAGAACCTAAAATGAAACTTAAAATAAAAACACAGATAAAATGAGCGAAACGGTAAAAAATATATAAAATGACTATATATAGGTCAGAGACAGAGAAAGATATGGTTCGTATTTTTTATTATGCAAAGCAAAACTAACTCGTATACCGTTTTTTGTCATTGTTACACACAGCTATGTATTTCACAATTCTAAGGTTTTGAACATTTTGCCGGTAACTTCATTATACCATAAAGCAGCGTTTCCATTGAGGAGATAACACTTTAATTATGTTCTTCATACATGTATGGGAGTTCAATTACAGTATTCCGCGTATAAAGGAGATTGGTTTAAGACAGATAGATTTTCTCAAAATCTCCTAAGCACATAAAAAGTGACATGTTTCCAAAACACTTATTAACCCAGGGGATCACGTGATAAATTAATGACGTATTGATCTACGCCGAGTAAATAATCCGTTAGTTTAATCTCCTGTTGATTTATAAATTAAAAGAAAGCACTGCTAAATTTTAAGTAATGCATTTCGTGCTTAAGTAGTTCGTATTGTACACTGGAACTGGGACGTTTCGTGATATTTGTTTCGTTCTTAAACAAACAATAACAAAAGTCAAAAACTGAACGCGTGCGAGAAATAAACGCACGCACGTCACACGCTAGACGGAAGAGTACGTCCGCCTTCTTCAAATTATGGAGTCCTATTATGGCACGTTTGCGAATGTGAAGTCTAGTTGACGTGACGCTGTCCATAATTTTGAACGACAGCAAGTCAAGCGGTCGACGCAACGTAGGTAAGAAACGGAATCATAGTTTACATTATTAACCATATAAGGTGTGTAATTTTTCATTATTATATATCTATTTTACACCACGTCCCTGATATAAATAAGGCGGGATTGTCTCCAGTGGCGTGGCTAGGATTTTCAGCGCCAGAGGACAAAGTCAGTTTTCGCGCCCCCTCGTGACAAAATGTAAGTTATAATTCCTAATTATGTAACATCAATTTGGCGCCCCTTCGATGCTGCGCCCGGGGACAGATGTACCCCCTTGTGCCCCTAGCTACGCCTCTGATTGCCTTTTAATGAGACGAACTGGGATTCCAACTATCAGTGTCTTCTCGGCGCTATAGCAACAGAACAAATAAACGTAGGCCTAATTTAGTATCTTAGGATGTTTCGAATTGCTACAACCCGAGAGATAGAACTTGTAACTGTCAAATTAAAACTCTCTTTTCAGCCCGCCTTGTGTCGCCCTCATAAACGATTTAACTCTTTGCTTAGAATTTCGCGCAAAGCCACACTAGGACTAGCTACGCTGGCCGTCCGTAATTTGGCATTGATAGGGAATGTAGCTAGTCATCACCATCCACCGTCAACTCTTGAACTATACTTTTATCAACGAATAGTGGAACTGACTATCACAGTGAACACCCCCACGGCTGAAAGGGCGATCATGTTTCGTGTAACAGGAATTCGAACCCACAATCCTCAGATTGCGATCGAGCTCCCAAACCACCCGGCCATTTTGGGCCCTCATAAAAGATGCTAAACATATTTTCAACGAAATGGAAGTTATAGAGAAACTGTCAGCTGTTTAGAACCAGAAGACTTGAATAGTTCAGTGAAACAGCGAGGTTAGACAAGAATATTTGTTTTTCTTAGATATGTATCAAAAAATTAGAAAAATATAAAGTTCGTTCTAATGTACAGAAAATTATTTTTTCTTTGTTTTCTTTTTATTTCAAACGTGAAATGTCTACAACGATGTTGTTGTAAATATTTTGTTTATTTGTTTTGAATTTCGCGCAAAGCTACTCGAGGTCTATCTGCGCCAGCCACCTCTAATTAAGCAGTGGTCATCACTACCCACCACCAACTCTTGGGCTACTTTTCTACCAAGGAATAGTGGGATTAACCGTCACTTTTTATCGCTCCCCACGGCTGAAAGGGCAAGCATGTTTGGTGCGACCGGGATTCGAACTCGAAACCCTCAGATTACGAGTCGAGTGCCTTAACCACCTGGACATGCCGGACTATTGGATAGTTTATAATAAGTATTATGCATATGTAACAGTAAAAAAACCATGCACTTTTGTGAACAGGAAAAGTAATGCAGGAAAACAATTACCTCTTTCCAAACATGTTAACTAATAATGTTTCTTTCAAAGTCAATATTATTATTTTAAGGTGGAAATATTCAATCTTAAGACTCCAGAAACAAACAATTAATTTGGTTAAAAAAACAACAGATTTTCATTCGAGATCTGAACGTTGAGTAGTAACTTAACGTGTGTTTGTCTATTGTTTGTACTAACAAACCTATCTGTGCTTTACTCACCACAGGTATCTAAACCCGTCATTATACGTTTTCTGACGTACCACTAAGCCGCTAGGGATAGTAATGAAACATGGGAAAACACAAACTTAACAGCACGTGATCACGCATTAATCTTTCCGTTTCAAATGTCTGAATACTAAACGAGGCCTAACTAAGCGTTAAAAATATCGTTGAATACTGTAACAAACCTAATACGTTGTTCTTTGTTTGGCAAATGTTTCAATGTTATACGAAGCCTAAATTTTATAAGCAACTAAGAAACACTACAGAAGATACAGTGATTCCCTTTGTGTTTCTTTAAAATTTGACCAAAGTTTTAGAACGAACTTGAAATAATACAAAAAGTGACGATTCTCTGCTTACTACAATATATGTATAATGGAACCACCTCTTAAGCAGCCACCTTCGGGACTGACACAAAGTGGACTGATTTGAGGGGTTCCACTGTACATAATTAGGAATTATGTAAACACAAAAAGGGACTGATTGCATGACCACTTTCAAGGGGTGACCGAATCTGAGGGATGGCCGCTTAGAGGGGTTCCACTGTATACATATATATACCCACTTGTTGAGTCTGCATACTTATCACGTTAAAAATACAGGTTGGATACCCGTGGTGGTCAGAGCACTGACAGCCCATTGTTTGACTTTTTCGCATGACAACGTGTAATTCAGTAGTGCGTTTAGTTAAAACGAACTCGTGAATACTGGAGGTATGTTGTTATCAGATCTGAGTACAGAGATGTATACTGTATCGACATGTGGAGGTGTGTTGTTATCAGATCTGAGTACAGAGATGTATACTGTATCGACGTGTGGAGGTGTGTTGTTATCAGATTTGAGTACAGAGATGTATACTGTATCGACGTGTGGAGGTATGTTGTTATCAGATCTGAGTACAGAGATGTATACTGTATCGACGTGTGGAGGTATGTTGTTATCAGATCTGAGTACAGAGATGTATACTGCATCGACGTGTGGAGGTGTGTTGTTATCAGATCTGAGAACAGAGATGTATACTGTATCGACATGTGGAGGTATGTTGTTATCAGATCTGAGTACAGAGATGTATACTGTATCGACATGTGGAGGTGTGTTGTTATCAGATCTGAGTACAGAGATGTATACTGTATCGACGTGTGGAGGTGTGTTGTTATCAGATTTGAGTACAGGGATGTATACTGTATCGACGTGTGGAGGTGTGTTGTTATCAGATCTGAGTACAGAGATGTATACTGTATCGACATGTGGAGGTATGTTGTTATCAGATCTGAGTACAGAGATGTATACTGTATCGACGTGTGGAGGTATGTTGTTATCAGATCTGAGTACAGAGATGTATACTGTATCGACGTGTGGAGGTGTGTTGTTATCAGATCTGAGTACAGAGATGTATACTGTATCGACATGTGGAGGTATGTTGTTATCAGATTTGAGTACAAAGATGTATACTGTATCGACGTGTGGAGGTATGTTGTTATCAGATCTGAGTACAGAGATGTATACTGTATCGACGTGAAGCGGATTTTGCCTTGAAATTTTGTCTAAGTGTCACGTGATCAACGGCACGAGAAGAATTATTACCATTTCAGCGCGTGCTTTCAGTCTACAAATGTGACGTAAAATTTGACACCGACATAATAACAACTGCAAATAAGAGCTTTAAGATTACTGGAGTTGTGCTTTGATGGAACGAGGGCTCCCTCTATTTAGATTTATATTCAGTTTAATTAAAGGACGCCGACAGATACTGTAAAAGAAAAGAAAAAAAAAACAGCATTTTTAAATCATTAAAATACTTCAACACACGTAAAGTTCAAGCCCACTGTTTCAGGTTAAAGTCACACTGGACTATTTGTTGAATTCACGGTCGTGAATCGATTCTCGGATTTAGCTTTTTAAGTCCATAAAGCTACCATCGAGTGGACGTTATGCGACGGACCAAATATATCGATTCTTTGAAATGTGAATATCTTGAGATTTTATGAGCTTTTCAAAGCACAAAAATCGTGCCTTATGCGTGTATAAACACGAATTAACATCGTTGTATAATACATCGTGGTAATGTGGATTTCTATTCGTACAGTGACGATCGACATATTTAATCAACAGAGGTCTCTTAAGTAGAGGTAACTTCCAGTAATCACAGGTTTACATATTTTGCTATTTAGTAGAGTTATTCTTGAAATACAAATAAATCTTTTATCTAAATTTCATTAATTACCAGTGTACGTCATACGACCCTGTAGACGAAAGACAAATGTATAGACGTGACTTTCGGGTTGTAATATTAACGAAACTAGAGAGCGTGCTGTTATTGTTCGGTGTAAAACCACAGAATGTGCCAGCTAAGAAAAAGGATCGAACCTTGGGTTTTAACGTTGCCAGTTACGAATGAATTGCCGAGTGACCACAATAGGAATAATGATTTATATAATTACGAAACACTTTGACATAGAATTTTAATCAGGTATTTCTTGTTTTACCTAATAAAAGACGCGATTCTTACAGTATAACCCTAAATGAGGTTTAGTGTAACAATTACCTGAACCTCGTGTAGGAAATGTTGTTTGATTATTTAAATGATTTCAAACCAAGGTTATCGATAAGACACTGTATACAACCAACAGAGATAGATAAATATATATCGCGATTTCATTAGTTCGTTATCACCATTAGATTCCATCTAGGAACATAGGGCCGCAATCGCTTGCGGATTCTTCAACAAGTTTTTAAGTGAGCAGGTTGTTAGCCCACTGCACCGAGCCGTCCCTAATTTAGCAGTGTAAGACTAGAGGGAAGGCAGCTAGTCATCACCACCCACCACCAACTCTTTTACCAACGAATAGTGGGATTGATCGTCACATTATAACGCCCCCACGGCTGGGAGGGCGAGTATGTTTGGCGCGACCCTCGGATTGCGAGTCGCACGCCTTACGCGCTTGGCCATGCCAGGCCTGTCGCGATTTCATTAGCTTGTTCTTTTGGGCTAAGTGTACTGTGCTCACTACTAGGGTATCGAAACCCAGTTTTTAGCGTTACAATTCCACAGACGTAACGTACCGCTGAGCCACTAGAAGGAATTTCATTGGTTGTTTCCTTTATGAAGCAGTGTGATATAATTAATTTGAGATTAGTTATTTTCAGATGTTAATATCACTAATTCCTGTGTAAGACATTTTTACAGTCACACGTACCAACAACATAACACACTACTACTTTGAAACGGAGACTGAAAGAGAAAAATATGCGAAACACGTTTTTTTTAAGCATTTATCTAACCCATCTCTCTCTCTTCATTCGTAGATTAGCTTATTTAAAATGCCCCATGTGGTGTAGTGGTTAAGATACACTTTCACACAGGAGGCGAAGATTCGATTCCCGACATGAGAATTTGAGACTGTCCTATCCTTCCAGTAACACAGCAGCATGTCTGCTGATTCACACGGCGGTTCGATACCCGTAATGGCACAGATAGCCCATTGTGTTGTTTTGTTCTTAACTGCAAGCAAACAAACAAACAATCTTTCTTTGAAATATTCGTTATTTTCTCAAAAGCTCTCATCTTTCATTTTATATTAAAGCACGATAAAAATGTCGCTAATGCGTTTGACTTATGCTTTTATTGAAAGAAAGAATTCATGGCATTAAATCTGAGAATTGGTTATGTCCAAGTAAACAGTTTGTTTTGTGTGTTCGTGTCCAAAGTGGGATGTCATAGTTAAGCCATTTTCAGGTAAAGTCTGTTGGTCAAGCGGTCACTTTCCCCATCTTTGTTCTCACCCAAACGCGCTGTTTTATTACACTCCATTTTCTCTCTCTCTCTCTGTGTTTTCTTTCTTTCTTTTTGTTGCAATTTAATCTTTGTTCCTGAAAAAGAAACAGAGCCCAAAGAGCGAATGATTTATGATTTGTTTAAATGCACTCTGTAAAATAGATCCTTAAAATACTGTACAAGAGATCCACTCTAAGCCGTGTATTACCATTACGCGTCTAGTCACTGATTGATTATTGATTTTCGTAAGTTAGAAAATCACGACTCAACAGCTTACTGTAGAGGGGTTTTACTAATCCGTTTCTTTGAGAGGATTATCTTTTCTGTAATGTTTTATCACACTTGATCCATTCATTTCCTCATACAGAAATCTTCTTCTATATGTCTTGAAAACGACTGATCTATCTTTATGTTTGGAAAAAAAAATGTCTTCCCTCCTAATAAAAATAAAGTATCTTCCCTCCTATTAATAATAACTTATCTTCCCGGCTGCTAATAATAATTTATCTTTTCTTTTATTAATAATAATTTGTCTTCCGCTCTTCCCCGCAAGTACAGTGGTAAGTCTACGGATTTACAACGCTAAAATCAGGGGTTCGATTTCCCATCGGTGGAGTCAGCAGATACTGATAATAATCCATCTTCCCTTATTTATAATAATTTATCTTCCCTCCTATTAATAATAATAATAATTTATCTTCCCTCCTATTATTAATAATAATAAATCTTCCCTCCTATTATTAATAATAATTTATCTTCCCTCCTATTAATAATATTAATTTACCTTCCCTCCTATTAATAATAATTTATCTTCCCTCCTATTATTAATAATAATTTATCTTCCCTCCTATTTTTAACAATAATAAATCTTCCCTCCTATTAATAATAATTTATCTTCCCTCCTATTATTAATAACTTTAATAATTATATTTATCAGTTATTTTTTTTAGTTAATTACTTTCTTCAAATTATTTATTAACATTATTCATTGTTACAGTTACCCGCTGTGTAACTTCAGTTGTTTCTTGAAATCATACGTCAGTTTCTGAGGTATTTCACGTGGGAATACCACAAACATTCCAGAATATTTCAGTTTCTATCGCAAAATAAAGGGGGAGAAAAACGCAAATCTTCCTTTTTCACTTCCGTTTCTTCGGCAGTTGAATTTATTACTTTAAGATATTCTAAATGTTTGTCTTCAGAAAATTCTGCAGTATTCTTCCACGTATGTGAAATACGTAAAAAGTGATAAAAATGTATCCTGATGTATTTGGCACTGTATCTAAAAACCACTTCATATCGTAAAGAAAGTGTTGATGTTCCAAGTTACTCCGTCATCTGTACAGCAGTACTTATAGCAGAAATGGTCCATATGCGTAAGGTATCAAACACACTACAAAAAGTATCTAAAGAAATACTTATAAGCACTTTACGTACATTGTAAACAAACCAATTACAGAGTAACAAGCTGACAAAGTAAATTGAAAACGTCAGTAGAGTAAAAACACAAATTTCACGAAGCCTAAAATTTGTTAATCTGACTGACTGACGCTGTTGAAAAGGATAGTCCTGATCACAGTCACTCTTTGAGACATAGTACCAAGGAAAGTAACAAGAAGGATGGTCCTGATCACAGTCACTCTCGAGACATAGTACCAAGGAAATTAACAAGAAGGATAGTCCTGATCACAGTCACTCTCGAGACATAGCACCAAGGAAAGCTACAAGAAGGATAGTCCTGATCACAGTCACTCTCGAGACATAGCACCAAGGAAAGCTACAAGAAGGATAGTCCTGATCACAGTCACTCTCGAGACATAGCACCAAGGAAACTAACAAGAAGGATAGTCCTGATCACAGTCACTCTCGAGACATAGTACCAAGGAAACTAACAAGAAGGATAGTCCAGATCACAGTCACTCTCGAGACATAGCACCAAGGAAAGCTACAAGAAGGATAGTCCTGATCACAGTCACTCTCGAGACATAGCACCAAGGAAAGCTACAAGAAGGATAGTCCTGATCACAGTCACTCTCGAGACATAGCACCAAGGAAAGCTACGAGAAGGATAGTCCTGATCACAGTCACTCTCGAGACATAGCACCAAGGAAAGCTACAAGAAGGATAGTCCTGATCACAGTCACTCTCGAGACATAGCACCAAGGAAAGCTACAAGAAGGATAGTCCTGATCACAGTCACTCTCGAGACATAGCACCAAGGAAACTAACAAGAGGGATAGTCCTGATCACAGTCACTCTCGAGACATAGTACCAAGGAAAGCTACAAGAAGGATAGTCCTGATCACAGTCACTCTCGAGACATAGCACCAAGGAAAGCTACAAGAAGGATAGTCCTGATCACAGTCACTCTCGAGACATAGCACCAAGTAAAGCTACAAGAAGGATAGTCCTGATCACAGTCACTCTCGAGACATAGTACCAAGGAAACTAACAAGAAGGATAGTCCTGATCACAGTCACTCTCGAGACATAGTACCAAGGAAACTAACAAGAAGGATAGTCCTGATCACAGTCACTCTCGAGACATAGTACCAAGGAAAGCTACAAGAAGGATAGTCCTGATCACAGTCACTCTCGAGACATAGTACCAAGGAAAGCTACAAGAAGGATAGTCCTGATCACAGTCACTCTCGAGACATAGTACCAAGGAAAGCTACAAGAAGGATAGTCCTGATCACAGTCACTCTCGAGACATAGTACCAAGGAAAGCTACAAGTAGGTTAGTCCTGATCACAGTCACTCTCGAGACATAGCACCAAGAAAAGCTACAAGAAGGATAGTCCTGGTCACAATCACTCTCGAGACATAGTACCAAGGAAAGCTACAAGAAGGATAGTCCTGATCACAATCACTCTCGAGACATAGCACCAAGGAAAGCTACAAGAAGGATAGTCCTGATCACAGTCACTCTCGAGACATAGCACCAAGTAAAGCTACAAGAAGGATAGTCCTGATCACAGTCACTCTCGAGACATAGCACCAAGGAAAGCTACAAGAAGGATAGTCCTGATCACAGTCTCTCTCGATACATAGCACCAAGGAAAGCTACGAGAAGGATAGTCCTGATCACAGTCACTCTCGAGACATAGTACCAAGGAAAGCTACAAGAAGGATAGTCCTGATCACAGTCACTCTCGAGACATAGTACCAAGGAAAGCTACAAGTAGGTTAGTCCTGATCACAGTCACTCTCGAGACATAGCACCAAGAAAAGCTACAAGAAGGATAGTCCTGGTCACAGTCACTCTCGAGACATAGTACCAAGGAAAGCTACAAGAAGGATAGTCCTGATCACAATCACTCTCGAGACATAGCACCAAGGAAAGCTACAAGAAGGATAGTCCTGATCACAGTCACTCTCGAGACATAGCACCAAGTAAAGCTACAAGAAGGATAGTCCTGATCACAGTCACTCTCGAGACATAGCACCAAGGAAAGCTACAAGAAGGATAGTCCTGATCACAGTCTCTCTCGATACATAGCACCAAGGAAAGCTACGAGAAGGATAGTCCTGATCACAGTCACTCTCGAGACATAGTACCAAGGAAAGCTACAAGAGGGATAGTCCTGATCACAGTCACTCTCGAGACATAGCACCAAGTAAAGCTACAAGAAGAATAGTCCTGATCACAGTCACTCTCGAGACATAGCACCAAGGAAAGCTACAAGAAGGATAGTCCTGATCACAGTCTCTCTCAAGACATAGCACCATGGAAAGCTACAAGAAGGATAGTCCTGATCACAGTCACTCTCGAGACATAGTACCTAGGAAAGCTACAAGAAGGATAGTCCTGATCACGGTCACTCTCGAGACATAGCACCAAGGAAAGCTGCAAGAAGGATAGTCCTGATCACAGTCACTCTCGAGACATAGCACCAAGGAAAGCTACAAGAAGGATAGTCCTGATCACAGTCTCTCTCGAGACATAGCACCAAGGAAAGCTACGAGAAGGATAGTCCTGATCACAGTCACTCTCGAGACATAGTACCAAGGAAAGCTACAAGAGGGATAGTCCTGATCACAGTCACTCTCGAGACATAGCACCAAGTAAAGCTACAAGAAGGATAGTCCTGATCACAGTCACTCTCGAGACATAGCACCAAGGAAAGCTACAAGAAGGATAGTCCTGATCACAGTCACTCTCGAGACATAGTACCTAGGAAAGCTACAAGAAGGATAGTCCTGATCACGGTCACTCTCGAGACATAGCACTAAGGAAAGCTGCAAGAAGGATAGTCCTGATCACAGTCACTCTCGAGACATAGCACCAAGGAAAGCTGCAAGAAGGATAGTCCTGATCACAGTCACCTCGAGACATAGTACCAAGGAAAGCTACAAGAGGGATAGTCCTGATCACAGTCACTCTCGAGACATAGTACCAAAAAAGTATGAGACAAGTGTAAACATTTTTAAATGTAAAGATTAATAAGTAGGAACCAAAACGTAAGGGTGTAAGTTATCCCGCCCATTATTACCTTGTTTTCTTATTTTTGATGCTCCCTTTCATAATTCCCAATTATTCAAGGAGTATTATTTAGAATATTTTGCATTTTTTTAGAATAATATTATTTACAACTTATAACTGATATTAGAGGTATATAATTTACAACATATAACTCATATTAGAGAAATAATATTTTCAACACATAACTGGTATTAGTTTGTTTGTTTCTGTTTTGTCTAATATCAAAGCCACATCGGGCTATCTGCTCAGCCCACCAAGGGGAATCGAACCGCTGATTTTAGCGTTTAAATCCGAAGATATACCGCTGTACTAGCGGGGGGCACTGGTATTAGAGATATGTCATTTACAACATATAAGATATTAGAGGTATATCATTTACAACATATAGCTGATATTAGAGGTATATCATTTAAAACATACAACTAATATTAGAGGTATATTATTTACAACATAAAACTGATATTAGAGGTATATGCCACAAGACGAATAAACTTGAATCACTAAAATGAGTGTATTTAAACAAGTCTCACAAACCAGATTACACGATTAAAACCATCAAGAAACTTTGTGGGCTGTCATCGACAAACCTAGGCTGTCGAGAATTCGAAATTGAGCTTCTCAGTTTTTTCTACTCCGATTTTTGTGCTCTGGGTTGCATATGGGCAAATATTGAAAGCAAAACGAAAAAAGAATTGATTAAAAAATTCACCCTTTAAAAAGATATTAGTTTTCGATCATTCGAGAAAACTAAGTCAAAGTTTAATTAAAACAGAGTTCTATTTTGTTTTAATTGTTTAATTAATTAATTTATTATTGATTGAAAATGTTCAAAAACTAGAGCAGGAACACCAAAAGCTAGTGTAATTTTGACTTCAAAGAATGGTTGTGTTTGAGAATGGTAAGTCAATAGACTGACAACCCTTTTGAGAGACCAGCTGTGTAAAACGGTTTACTCTCTAGAAGAAGCAACTTTGGGTAATTAGGGCTGAACTTGTTTAAACCACAGTAATCCAAAGATCATTACGAAGGATAACAATTATTTCTCGTGGTCCACAGGAGTTACAAGAGAGTGTGAATAGATTGGTGATTACAATCCGAACGTGTGATATTGATCAGTGCTGGTCTTATTATGGAACAATGGATGGATAATGTTTGTCGTCTAGTTACCTCCTCGTTACTAACTCTGCAACTTTTAGAAATATTCACAGCTCCAGGAAACCTCAATAAAATTACCGATTAACTTTACTTTTTTTTGAGTTTCTCGAAAACAGAAACTGGTTAGGCAGCCCCGTGAGACTTATAACACTGGTATAGGTAGAGATACCAGCCTTTTTTACATATATAAAAAAACATTTACAGTCCTTCTCTTCATCTGCGATGAGGTATTGATAACAGCAAGAACTGGTAATGGAATATGACTGTTCACATAATTACATGTGATTTTATGTAGTTCGTGACTATTTATTTACTCTTATGCTATCTTAGATATATTGTCAGTAACGATGCTAGACCCTATTATTTAGACTTTTAGTAAGTGCTACAAAAAACGTGATGCCTGAATATACTCAAACATCTACGATATCACACAAGACAATATTGTCAAAGTGACCACAGTTATGATATCACACTAGACTATATTGTCAAACTGACCACAATTATGATATCACACTAGATTATATTGTCAAACAGACCACAGTTCTGTGATATCAAACTAGACTATATTGTCAAACTGACCACAGTTGTGATATCAAACTGGACTATATTGTCAAACTGACCACAGTTCTGTGATATCAAACTAGACTATATTTTCAAACTGACCACAGTTCTGATATCAAACTGGACTATATTGTCAAACTGACCACAATTCTGTGATATCAAACTAGACTATATTGTCAAACTGACCACAATTCTGTGATATCAAACTAGACTATATTTTCAAACTGACCACAGTTCTGATATCAAACTGGACTATATTGTCAAACTGACCACAGTTGTGATATCAAACTGGACTATATTTTCAAACTGACCACAGTTCTGATATCAAACTGGACTATGTTGTCAAACTGACCACAGTTCTGTGATATCAAACTGGACTATATTGTCACACTGACCACAATTCTATAATATCAAACTAGACTATATTGTCAAACTAACCACAATTCTATAAAATCGAACTAGACTATATTGTCAAACTAACCACAATTCTATAATATCAAACTAGACTATATTGTCAAACTGACAACAATTCTATTATATCAAACTAGACTATATTGTCAAACTAACCACAATTCTATAATATCAAACTAGACTATATTGTCAAACTGACCACAATTCTGTGATATCAAACTAGACTATATTGGCAAACTGACCACAATTCTATAATATCAATCTAGACTATATTGTGAAACTGACCACAATTCTATAATATTAAACTAGACTATATTGTGAAACTGACCACAATTCTGTGATATGGCACTAAACTCTATTATCAAACTGACCACAGTTCTGTGATATCGCATTAGACTATATTGTTAAACTGACTACAGTTGTGATATCAAAGCAGACTATATTGTCAAAGTGACATCAATTCTGTGATATTGCACTAGACTGTATTGTCAAACTGACCACAGTTCTGCGATATCGCACCGGACTATATTGTCAAACTGACCACAATTCTGTGATATTGCACTAGACTATACTGTCAAACTGACCACAATTCTGTGATATCGCAGTAGAATATATTGTCAAAGTGACCAAAATTTTGTGATATCGAACTTGTCTCTATTATCAAACTGATCACGATTCTGCGATATCGCACTGGACAATATTGTCAAACTGACCACAGTTGTGATATGGCACTAGACTATATTGCCAAACTGACCATAGTTCTGCGATATCAAACTAGACTCTATTATCAAACTGACCACAATTCTGTGAAATATCGAACTGGACTATATTGTCAAACTGACCACAATTCTGTGATATCGCACTAAACTATTTTGCCAAACTGACCACAAATCTGTGATGTCGCAGTAGACTATATTGGCAAACTGACCACAATTATTTGATACCGCAAAAGACGATATTAACAGTTATGATATGGCACTGGACTATATTGTCAAACTGACCACAGTTCTGTGATATCAAACTAGACTATATTGTCAAACTGACCAAAATTCTGGGATATCGCACTATACTATATTGTCAAACTGACCAAAATTCTGTGATATCGCACTGTACTATATTGTCATACTGACCACAATTCCGTGATATCAAACTAGACTATATTGTCAAACTGACCACAATTCTGTGATATCGCACTACTCTCTATTGTCAAACTGACAACAGTTCTGTTATATCAAAGTAGTCTATATTGTCAAACTGACCACAATTCTGTGACATCGCAGTAGTCTATATTGTCAAACCGACCACAGTTCTGTGATATCGCACTGGACTATATTGTTCAACAAACCACAGTTCTCTGATATCAAACTAGATTATATTGCCAAACTGACCACAGTTCTGTGATATCAAACTAGAATATATTGTCAAACTGACCACAATTGTCTGATATCGCAGTGGACTATATTGTCAAACTGACTAGAAAGTTTTATAGTTTATTCGTTTTTTAAAGGGAGAGATAATATATATGTACACTCACTGTCTCTACAGACCTGTGCTGGTGACTCTGTACACTAATCGTATCTACTGACCTGTGCTGGTGACTCTGTACATTAACCGTATCTACAGACCTGTGCTGGTGACTCTGTACATTAACCGTATCTACAGACCTGTGCTGGTGACTCTGTACATTAATCGTATCTGCAGACCTGTGCTGGTGACTCTGTACACTAACCGTATCTACAGACCTGTGCTGGTGACTCTGTACACTAACCGTATCTACAGACCTGTGCTGGTGACTCTGTACACTAACCGTATCTACAGACCTGTGCTGGTGACTCTGTACACTAATCGTATCTACTGACCTGTGCTGGTGACTCTGTACATTAACCGTATCTGCAGACCTGTGCTGGTGACTCTGTACACTAACCGTATCTACAGACCTGTGCTGGTGACTCTGTACATTAACCGTATCTACAGACCTGTGCTGGTGACTCTGTACACTAACCGTATCTACAGACCTGTGCTGGTGACTCTGTACACTAACCGTATCTACAGACCTGTGCTGGTGACTCTGTACATAAACCGTATCTACAGACCTGTGCTGGTGACTCTGTACATAAACCGTATCTACAGACCTGTGCTGGTGACTCTGTACACTAACCGTATCTGCAGACCTGTGCTGGTGACTCTGTACATTAACCGTATCTACAGACCTGTGCTGGTGACTCTGTACACTAACCGTATCTACAGACCTGTGCTGGTGACTCTGTACATAAACCGTATCTACAGACCTGTGCTGGTGACTCTGTACATAAACCGTATCTACAGACCTGTGCTGGTGACTCTGTACACTAACCGTATCTACAGACCTGTGCTGGTGACTCTGTACATAAACCGTATCTACAGACCTGTGCTGGTGACTCTGTACATAAACCGTATCTACAGACCTGTGCTGGTGACTCTGTACATAAACCGTATCTACAGACCTGTGCTGGTGACTCTGTACATTAACCGTATCTACAGACCTGTGCTGGTGACTCTGTACACTAACCGTATCTACAGACCTGTGCTGGTGACTCTGTACATAAACCGTATCTACAGACCTGTGCTGGTGAATCTGTACATAAACCGTATCTACAGACCTGTGCTGGTGACTCTGTACATAAACCGTATCTACAGACCTGTGCTGGTGACTCTGTACACTAACCGTATCTGCAGACCTGTGCTGGTGACTCTGTACACTAACCGTATCTACAGACCTGTGCTGGTGACTCTGTACACTAACCGTATCTACAGACCTGTGCTGGTGACTCTGTACATAAACCGTATCTACAGACCTGTGCTGGTGACTCTGTACACTAACCGTATCTACAGACCTGTGCTGGTGACTCTGTACACTAACCATATCTACAGACCTGTGCTGGTGACTCTGTAGATAAACCGTATCTACAGACCTGTGCTGGTGACTCTGTACACTAACCGTATCTACAGACCTGTGCTGGTGACTCTGTACACTAACCGTATCTAAAGACCTGTGCTGGTGACTCTGTACATAAACCGTATCTACAGACCTGTGCTGGTGACTCTGTACACTAACCGTATCTACAGACCTGTGCTGGTGACTCTGTACACTAACCGTATCTACAGACCTGTGCTGGTGACTCTGTACACTAACCGTATCTACAGACCTGTGCTGGTGACTCTGTACATAAACCGTATCTACAGACCTGTGCTGGTGACTCTGTACATAAACCGTATCTACAGACCTGTGCTGGTGACTCTGTACACTAACTGTATCTACAGACCTGTGCTGGTGACTCTGTACATAAACCGTATCTACAGACCTGTGCTGGTGACTCTGTACACTAACCGTATCTACAGACCTGTGCTGGTGACTCTGTACACTAACCGTATCTACAGACCTGTGCTGGTGACTCTGTACATAAACCGTATCTACAGACCTGTGCTGGTGACTCTGTACATTAACCGTATCTACAGACCTGTGCTGGTGACTCTGTACACTAACCGTATCTACAGACCTGTGCTGGTGACTCTGTACATAAACCGTATCTACAGACCTGTGCTGGTGACTCTGTACATTAACCGTATCTACAGACCTGTGCTGGTGACTCTGTACACTAACCGTATCTGCAGACCTGTGCTGGTGACTCTGTAGATAAACCGTATCTACAGACCTGTGCTGGTGACTCTGTACACTAACCGTATCTACAGACCTGTGCTGGTGACTCTTGGCCTAAAATCACTTGTTATAAACTACGATACAAGTGTCTAAGTGTAACAATGTATGTGTGCGTAGAGAGAAAATTAACATTAAGAGTGAATAAAATAGAACAAAATCATAAAGAGAGAAACAGGATATCTAAACCTCTGGCAGTAGGCTTACACTAACTAGTTCAGATAACTGGTTTGAACCCCTCATGCTAGAGTAATGTGTCTACTGAGGTACTGGCTAGTCTCTTACCACCAGAATGGGGGCTGGAATGCTAATTTCAGGAGGCAGGTTTATTTAACTTACTTAATCCTTGTAGTAGTGCCTTATTTTTATGTTTATTTAACTTATTAACCCTAGTAGTAGTGCCTTATTTTTATGTTTTTTTTTATTTAATTTTTCTCTTCCTTTACTCTGAAGAGTCGTCACCTTCCCACAACTGTGTGCAGTCAATGGAGAGTAATATATATGGTTTGGGTACCCACGTCTCGCTCTCCTAGTTTCTATTGCAATTCATTTATTTTTTCATGTTAGACTGGCGAAGGGAGGTTAAGACTGATAGACGGTGTGTCCTCACTGCAATGTGGGTCCTATTTTCTCAGTCACCTCTAAAGACTAGGGTTCATTTTATATCCAACATTATAGCCTGCAAACTGAGTAACTGTATATATTATAATTCTGAAGAACTGTGTTAGAATGGCAGATGACAAAGATAACTTAAACTGTATATATTATAATTCTGTGATGAGAACAAATGTGTATATATATGATGACATATATACATGTGTGTATTACTGAAATAACGTGTGTGTGTTTTTCGTATAGCAAAGCCACAAAGGGCTACCTGCTCAGCCCACTGAGGGGAATCGAACCCCTGATTTTAGCGTTGTAAATCCGGAGACATACCGCTGTACTAGGTGGGGGGAACTGAAATAACACAAAGAGTAAATAAATAGAGGTAGAAGAATTTAGTTATAAACATAGGGCACATCATAAAGTTATAAACATTGACCAGTCAGTAGTGTTATAAGCATGTGTAAAGCAATAAGGTTATAAACAGAGGTCGGGTCATAAGGTTATGAACTTAGATGAGATCGTAGCATTATAAAATAAGTAAAATAAAAAATAACTTATGCGCTAAGCAACAGAGTTAATCAAATTATTTCTGTCTATTAATTCAACTAAAACAGCTTAAAATTAGTAATATTCAGTCACTGCTTCAATTATGGAACCTTGGTTTTAGTTGTTTTCTCAGGAACATCTTCGCTGAAATGTACTAGCTGCTAAACTGTTTAAAATCTATAGTATCCAGACAAGTAAGGTGTTTGGACAGGTTTATTCTGATAACAAAGATATTAGAAAATCTTCGTAATGAAACTGTTTTATCTGAGTATTCAATAAACTTCAGTCAAATAGAATATTCTAGTAACCAAACTATGATATGTCAGGATAAACAAACTATGATATGTCATGATGAACAAACTATAATATGTCATGAAAATAAACTAAAATATGTCATGATGAACAAACTATGATATGTCATCATGAACAAACTATGATATGTCATGATAAAGAAACTGTGATATGCCATGAAAATAAGCTAAAATATGTCATGATAAACATACTATGATATGTCATGATAAACAAACTATGATATGTCATGATGAACAAGCTATGATATGTCATCATAAACAAACTGCGATATGTCATCATAAACAAACTATGATATGTCATCATAAAGAAACTATGATATGCCATGAAAATAAACTAAGATATGTCATGATAAACATACTATGATATGTCATGATAAACAAACTATGATATGTCATGATAAACAAACTATGATATGCCATAAAAATAAACTAAGATATGTTATGATAAATAGATTGTGATATGCCGTGATAACCAAACTATTATATATCCTGATAAAAGGATGCCCAACTAGGTTATCCTACTAACCTAATTGAACAGAAGCATCTGGCTAATGAAAGGATTTAGTCCAAGTATCCAGTTAACAAAACAACCAGATAACTAAACCTCTTCAACAAAGATAATTCACGTCAAGTTATTTCTGACGAAATTGTTTTTACCATTATTATTTTGTTAGACAATATAATAAACATATCACCCAATCAAGTCATAAACAATGATATCTAATCCGTTTAAACCAAATTGTCTTTTCATTCCTGTCCGAGTATAGACAGTATTCGGAAAACTGAGTTGTTTATTGGTGGGATGGATATTTGCTGATAGACAAAAGGTATACTGGTGGACACAATGTTTACTGATAGTCAGAAGGTACTCTGGTGGACACAATGTTTACTGATAGTCAGAAGGTACTCTGGTGGACACAATGTTTACTGATAGTCAGAAGGTACTCTGGTGGACACAATGTTTACTGATAGTCAGAAGGTACTCTGGTGGACACAATGTTTACTGATAGTCAGAAGGTACTCTGGTGGACACAATGTTTACTGATAGTCAGAAGGTACTCTGGTGGACACAATGTTTACTGATAGTCAGAAGGTACTCTGGTGGACACAATGTTTACTGATAGTCAGAAGGTACTCTGGTAAACACAATGTTTACTGATAGTCAGAAGGTACTCTGGTGGACACAATGTTTACTGATAGTCAGAAGGTACTCTGGTGGACACAATGTTTACTGATATACATTAGTTAGAACAATTAAAACTACATACATTAATTACAACGATTAAAGCTACATATATTAATTACAAATATTAAAGCCACGTACATTAATTACAACTATTAAAGCTACATACATTAATTACAACTATTAAAGCTACATACATTAATTACAACTATTAAAGCTACATACATTAATTACAACTATTAAAGCTACATACATTAATTACAACTATTAAAACTGCATATATACTTCAATAACAAACATTCTTGTAGAACCAACTGTTATCTACAGATTTCTTCATAGATTACTGTGAAGAAATGAAAGAAACATGTTTAATAGAACATGTCGCTTATATTGGCCTTCCTCATGTTGCAGAGTAGAAACCAGACACATCTTATTTGTAGCTAGGCCTCTGGGTACGTAGCTAAGACAATTCCATACAACTCATTGGATCCAATATAAATAGCAAATAATTTGTTAAACTTCTCGTAGTCAATATAATCTGATTGTTCATTGTCATAGAATCTCAAACAATATGTCGTCGAACTCATACCATCTAACAAAGTTGGACTATTTGATATGTTTCCTGATGAAACTGTAATAAATGTTATCCAGACGCAAAAATTCCTGGAGTATTTTTAGCTTGACGTAGGATGCAGTGTAATGAAAGACTGCAATTACAAGCCACGAGCTTATCTCGTACCTTAACCTGAGTTTACATCTCATAGTTATACGAACAATCGATCAGTTTTCATGCTGCAAAATAATGCCGTATTTCGCAAATTGATACAATATCTCTACAAGGCGAGACATAGCCCGGCATGGCCAAGCGTGTTAAGGCGTGCGACTCGTAACCTGAGGGTCGCAAGTTCGCATCCCGGTCGCGCCAAACATGCTCGCCCTTTCAGTCGTGGAGGCGTTATAATGTGACGATCAATCCCACTATTCGTTGGTAAAAGAGTAGCCCAAGAGTTGGCGGTGGGTGGTGATGACTAGCTGCCTTCCCTCTAGTCTTACACTGCAAAATTAGGGACGGCTAGCAGAGATAGTCCTCGAGTAGCTTTGTGCGAAATTAGAAAAAACAAACAAACTACAAGGCGAGATTACGAGCATGCTAAGCCTAATTCTTCTCGCATGCATGGTTTAATTGTATTTCACTAGCATGTTCATTTTTCTTTCTAGGGTTTCTGTAATCATCTATATTCCATGAATTTAAATTTAAAGGTAGATATATTTTAGTAGTTAGAAAGCAATAACAAAATGAACGGAACAAACTGTCAGACAAACCTTTGGCAGTTTGTTCCGTTTATTGATTTGTTTTAATACTCTAACAGTAACGCTCAATATTGTGCTATTTTATGATGCTTTAGTGGTTCCTGGGCTTTACATTAGGAGACACAGAGTACATTTCAAAGACTGGAATCAACAACGGGTGTGAAAACATCCAAAGTTATTATCAAAATAACCAGAGATTATAGAATTGTCGTCCATTGAAATTAAAGTGTATTCAATCAGGTTATGTAATGCTTCTTAGGGGACATATAATTTATTAGTATAATATGCAAGATAAATTCCAAGACAATTTATAAAACTTTAATAAAACCTTCTTTCTTTACTAGGAATGTGAAATGTTTCTCTCCTGTAACTTGGCGCAAGTCGTCTAGTTGCTTTGCGCCATAAAACACCAAATCAACCAACCAAACCAACTCGTGGAACTCGTGACAAATGGGTTTCTGTCTTTTCGCAAGCAGTTGAAAATCAGAGATAAGGTTCACTGTTTAATAAAAGCCTATATTCAACAAAGTTAAGTAAACTAGGTTTGGCAAAATTAATTTCAAGATAATTATAATAAAGCGACTTTTTGAGACATAAAGAAAGGGATAATATATCTATGGGTTCGTTACTGAGAAATTTAAGGACTGTCTTAAAAGCGACGCCTTAAAAAATCTACATACAATTTCTCAAAAGTTTAATATTTACGAGAGATGTATTTGTAAATTCCAATGTAGAACTATGCATAATACAATGTCTATTAGGTTTACAGAGAGCGTAAACGAAGCTCATATTTACATTCAAACTTCATTGTAAGACCCGAATTGATTGTAAAATATGTCAGACAGTAAATAACCTTTAAATATTCACGAGAAAGAACAAAAAACGAACAGTTTTAGTTTATAAGAAAACTCAACTAATTTACTGAGCTTCCGTTAACAACCTTTCATAAACTATTGGGAGGGGTGGAAATCCAAACATCCTTAGTGTTACCATGTGGGCACGATTGTGCGAGTGGTAAGTTTACGTGCTTATAATGTAAAAATCTGTGGTTTGATTCTCCGCCTTGAACAGAGTGTAGATAGCTCATTGAGTGCTTTGCACGACCAAAACAGCAACACAATACATGGCTATGATTCAGTCATCTCTATATGTATAATAACCAAGTTACAGTATATGGTTATGATTCAGTCATCTCTCTGTATATGTAATAACCATATTACAGTACATGGTTATGATTCAGCCATCTCTTTATATAATAACTATGGTACATTGCATGGTTACGAGTTAGTCATCTCTCTCTATATATATTAACCAAGTTAAATTACATGGTTATGATTCAGTCATCTCTATGTATATAATAACCAAGTTACAGTACATGGTTATGATTCAGTCATCTCTTTATATATAATAACCAAGTTAGAGTACCTGGTTATGATTCAGTCATCTCTCTGTATATAATAACCAAGTTACAGTACCTGGTTATGATTCAGTCATCTCTTTATATATAATAACCAAGTTAGAGTTCCTGGTTATGATTTAGTCATCTCTCTGTATATGTAATAACCAAGTTACAGTACCTGGTTATGATTCAGTCATCTCTCTGTATATAATAACCAAGTTACAGTACATGGTTATGATTCAGTCATCTCTTTATATATAATAACCAAGTTAGAGTTCCTGGTTATGATTTAGTCATCTCTCTGTATATGTAATAACCATGTTACAGTACCTGGTTATGATTCAGTCATCTCTCTGTATATATAATAACCATGTTACAGTAGATGGTTATGATTTAGTCACCGTTATATGTAATAACCGTTGCAGTACCTGGTTATGATTCAGTCATCTCTTTGTATATAATAACCATGTTACAGTAGATGGTTATGATTTAGTCATCTCTATATATATAATAACCAAGTTTCAGTACCTGCTTATGATTCAGTCATCTCTTTGTATATAATAACCAAGTTTCAGTACCTGGTTATGATTCAGTCATCTCTCTGTATATGTAATAACCATGTTACAGTACCTGGTTATGGTTCAGTCATCTCTCTGTATATATAATAACCATGTTACAATAGATGGTTATGATTTAGTCACCGTTATATGTAATAACCGTTGCAGTACCTGGTTATGATTCAGTCATCTCTCTGTATATATAATAACCATGTTACAGTAGATGGTTATGATTTAGTCACCGTTATATGTAATAACCGTTGCAGTACCTGGTTATGATTCAGTCATCTCTCTGTATATGTAATAACCGTTGCAGTACCTGGTTATGATTCAGTCATCTCTCTGTATATGTAATAACCATGTTACAGTAGATGGTTATTATTTAGTCATCTCTATATGTATAATAACCAAGTTGCAGTACCTGGTTATGGTTATGATTCAGTCATCTCTCTGTATATATAATAACCAAGTTAGAGTACATGGTTATGATTCAGTCATCTCTTTATATCTAATAACCATGTTACAGTACCTGGTTATGATTCAGTCATGTCTCTGTAAATGTAATAACCAAGTTACAGTATCTGGTTATGATTCAGTCATCTCTTTGTATATAGTAACCATGTTACAGTAGATGGTTATGATTTAGTCATCTCTATATATAATAACCAAGTTACAGTACCTGCTTATGATTCAGTCATCTCTTTGTATATAATAACCAAGTTACAGTACCTGGTTATGATTTAGTCATCTCTCTGTATATGTAATAACCATGTTACAGTACCTGGTTATGATTTAGTCATCTCTCTGTATATGTAATAACCATGTTACAGTAGATGGTTATTATTTAGTCATCTCTATATGTATAGTAACCAAGTTGCAGTACATGGTTATGATTCAGTCATCTCTATGTATATAATAACCAAGTTACAGTACATGGTTATGATTCAGTCATGTCTCTGTATATGTAATAACCAAGTTACAGTATCTGGTTATGATTCAGTCATCTCTTTGTATATAATAACCATGTTACAGTAGATGGTTATGATTTAGTCATCTCTATATATATAATAACCAAGTTTCAGTACCTGCTTATGATTCAGTCATCTCTTTGTATATAATAACCAAGTTTCAGTACCTGGTTATGATTCAGTCATCTCTCTGTATATGTAATAACCATGTTACAGTACCTGGTTATGGTTCAGTCATCTCTCTGTATATATAATAACCATGTTACAGTAGATGGTTATGATTTAGTCACCGTTATATGTAATAACCGTTGCAGTACCTGGTTATGATTCAGTCATCTCTCTGTATATGTAATAACCATGTTACAGTACCTGGTTATGGTTCAGTCATCTCTCTGTATATATAATAACCATGTTACAGTAGATGGTTATGATTTAGTCACCGTTATATGTAATAACCGTTGCAGTACCTGGTTATGATTCAGTCATCTCTCTGTATATATAATAACCATGTTACAGTAGATGGTTATGATTTAGTCACCGTTATATGTAATAACCGTTGCAGTACCTGGTTATGATTCAGTCATCTCTCTGTATATGTAATAACCATGTTACAGTAGATGGTTATTATTTAGTCATCTCTATATGTATAATAACCAAGTTGCAGTACCTGGTTATGGTTATGATTCAGTCATCTCTCTGTATATATAATAACCAAGTTAGAGTACATGGTTATGATTCAGTCATCTCTTTATATCTAATAACCATGTTACAGTACCTGGTTATGATTCAGTCATGTCTCTGTAAATGTAATAACCAAGTTACAGTATCTGGTTATGATTCAGTCATCTCTTTGTATATAGTAACCATGTTACAGTAGATGGTTATGATTTAGTCATCTCTATATATAATAACCAAGTTACAGTACCTGCTTATGATTCAGTCATCTCTTTGTATATAATAACCAAGTTACAGTACCTGGTTATGATTTAGTCATCTCTCTGTATATGTAATAACCATGTTACAGTACCTGGTTATGATTTAGTCATCTCTCTGTATATGTAATAACCATGTTACAGTAGATGGTTATTATTTAGTCATCTCTATATGTATAGTAACCAAGTTGCAGTACATGGTTATGATTCAGTCATCTTTATATATAATAACCGTTGCAGTACATGGTTATGATTCCATCTCAGAGTTTGGGTAATTAACCTTGACACAGACATCTACAGAATAAAGATACACATTGTAACTGGCCATCGGTCAGTCACTCAGTAGTTCTTACTGATAACTAATGCATTCCTCTCCCACTGACGTTGCGGTCATTTGACCCCGCCCCGGTATCATGTAAGGTCTATCTTGCGGGTTATTGAGTTATTATGAATAATATCAAATTAATTCTGGAAAATAACACTTAATAGTAAGTTGTGTTGAGAGTTAAACAAATAAACAATATGGAACTTAAAAATCCATATTTCTATCCTGTTGAATTGTTACTTAAATAAAGTTATCCAAAAACGTACAGTTGACCAACTTAAACCACTTCATACCATAACAGTTCTTATGGTACTATAAACAGCGTGTGAATGACAGTCTGTCTTGTCCTCAGCTGATCTGAGAAAGTTGGCTTCGTTGGTATTAAATACATTATGATATTGTGTTGTTGACGTATAATTATAAACTGTTATATACTTTCGTTCATTGTTTTTGTTAATAAACTTTGGATATCGATCAATTAAAATAAAAATGAAAAATTTAATTATTTTTAGTAGCTGTATCGCGGATTTTAATCAAATAAGTCTTTGTATTCCAAAATATCCACGACTTAACTGTTACATTAAAATATTAACTATCGAGTTATTTTCAACAGCATTTATACGAGGTCTGTTCAAAAAATACGCGGACTGTTTCAATTGCGCGGCTCCAGTTGGTTCCAGGGGGGTCCGCTTGGTGTTGCTAGGTTCGCACAGATCAGCTGATTACGACGACATTTCCCGATTGCAGATATCTTCATTTGTGTATTAGCTACGCGGTTTTAAGTGAAGTGCGATTTTTTCGTTTGGCGAATTTCAGAATGAATGACCTGAAGGAGCAACGACTTGCTGTGAAATTTTGTGTTAAACTTGGAAAATCTGCGACTGAAACTTTTGCTATGCTTAACACGGCTTACGGTGATGTTGCTATGAAGCGTACGGCATATTTCAAGTGGCATGAACGTTTTAAGGATGGTCGACAGTCCATTGAAGATGATGAGCGTCCTGGACGTCCTTCCACGTCAACTGACGACCCACACGTCGACAAAATCAACACCCTGGTGCGAGCAAATCGACGTCTGACTGTCATGGAGCTTGCTGAAGAGTGTGGGATATCAGTTGGATCTTTTTACGAGATTTTGACCGAAAAATTGAAGATGCACCGCGTTGCTGCGAAATTTATGCCTCAGAACTCGTGAGTTTTTGGCCAAACACTCGATCACTGTTCTTCCCCATCCACCCTACTCAACTGACCTTGCTCCTTGAGATTTTTTCTTGTTCTCCAAACTCAAAAGACCCTTGAAAGGAAGAAGATTTGAGACGATTCCCGAGATTAAGGCAAATGCGACGAAGGAGCTGGAGGACATTACAAAAGAAGCGAACCAGGATAAGTGTGTGCGTTGGGGAGGAGAGTACTTTGAAGGGGTCCCAGACCTGTAACTTTTAAATAAAGTACATTTTGTTTTATGACGTCAGTCCGCGTATTTTTTGAACAGCCCTCGTATATCAACAGTTCACGTTAAGTTTGTCTCTTCAGTCTTTAAATTTACGTTTTTAAAAATATATTTATAAAACACAACCCTTCCGTTTAAATTGGTTATTGGAAACATTCATCGTTTTGATGTATTCTTTTCGACGTTTACGTTACTTTTACTGAAGTTTCAACTTAACATGTAGCATTGTTCTTTTTTTAACCAAACAATTTATGTGTTCGTTACTTTAACATGAAACATGCATTTTTGTGTTGTTAATTTAAACAAGAAACATGTTTAATGATTTTTTGTGTTTATAAAAATACATTTATATTTTTATATTAGTGATTTTAAGTTTCTGAGTTATTTATGCTTTTCCAATGACACTTAAGGTCTAACGATGACTTGAAGATAATTGCTTATGTTTTCCGAGACTTAAGGGTTAAACCTGAATCTGCTTATCTATAAAGCCTAACTCTCTTAATTGAAGCTGCTTGTCATGTGTTCGCTAAGCCTAACGCTATGACTTGAAATTGCTTACTGAGTCTCATAAGGCTATACATTGCAATTTCATGTTACTTGTAACTGCTTTATGGCCTAACGCTGCGACTCGAAGAGACTTTCTTTGTGTTCTCTTGCATCAAAACTTCCTTTAACGCATTTTTATTAAGTACAAATATTTAATTCTGTTCGAAAGTATCAGTTTTGTAGCTTACTGTCTATTGTATTTAGATTTTGGTCTTAGAGTAAATTATTTATTTAAATAAAATCATGTTGAAGTTCTATAGTATTCGATTTTTTTATACACGCTTTATTCAACAAATATTATTATTTTTTGTGCAAGTTTCTCCTTACAGTTTTCAGAAGTAATAATTATAGCAGTATTTACTATAATCCTTCTAATTCTATTTTTCCCTCCTCCGTCTACTAAAAAAAAACAACTTCTGACACTGTTGAAATTCTTCTAGAATTTCAATAACTGTTGGTTTGATCGAAATGTGCAAATCCAGTTGCTAGCTGTGAAAGATCATTCTGCACAATCTTATATTTATCGGTTTTTCTACTCTTTAGAAAATCACAGTTTTGTCAGCCAGACATTTTTTAACGAAAGTTTCGTATAGAGTCAAAACTCGTTCGTAAACTTTAACACAATTTATGCAGTTATCATACAGAAATGTCTAACCGCTCAACTATTACAACGAGAAGAGATGATGGACATTCATCATTATCTTGAGGAAATTCTTCTTGTAGACAGGATGTTATCCGAAGACCAACGATTCTGATATTCCGGTTCTTGACGGTTTGTGACAAAACACTCCGGAAGTCCGGTTTTACATTCTATAAACCAAAAAATCAATGACACATCTTAACAGATAGAAGTATCATAGTAACGTTTTCAAAGTTCTCTTCTACTGTCAACATATCTGTCTCAGCCAGTACATAAATCTACAAATCGCACACTTACAAAAAAAGACAGCTACGTATTTATGATAAAAACCGATTTATAAATAAAACAATAAACTGATGTTTCTCAATTTTCTACTGAGAACAGCTCTTGATGTAGTTTAGATTTTTTCTGGCATTAATTGGATTAGAGCAGAAACCTGAGAGCAAAAGAGCAATGTTCTAAAGATCTTTGAATAGCGTTTGTTTTGGTACATTCTTTATCACGCTTTATTCGCTATAAATGACAATTAAAATAGTGAAATATTGAAAAATAAGAGTCATCTAATGTATTCTAAATGAACCCACTTGGCCATGTATCTTTTAAAAACGTGACATTATTCAGCCACAAAATATCGAAACTAAAGACTGTTCATATATTCAAGTTGACATCCATTCAGTATTTAGTGAGATAAACTGAAACTTATACAAATCAATTACTCACCCCCAGTGGCACAGTGGTATGTCCGCGAACTTAAACGTTTTTCGATACCTGTGGTGGGCAGAGTACAAATAACTCATAGTGTAGCTTTTTGCTTTACTGCAAACAAAACAGTTACATCAGTAGTTCCGAACCAGGGGTGCGAGATAACATTTCAGTTTTGTTTATATTAAGGGTACTGTCCTATATATTCAAATATTACGTTCGATTTTATTTCATTAAAAACTAATTATAAAAATTTGTTTTGCCCACTTTCACCTTTATTCTTAAATAAATAATTACTGTGAGGGGTGCGAGAACATATTAAAATCTATTAGGGGTGCGGGGCATAAAAAAGGTTGAGAACCACTGAATTACGTAAATATACTTTAATTTAAACAGAGAAAACTGGTACAAAGAAACGAGTATAAATAACACTGACAAACCAAAATATATTCATTGTATTATTGACTCAAAGTATTTAGGATGTGGCCAAGTGTTCCTATTGGCTGATTCAGTTGTTCTTCTCTTTGGCCAAGTGTTCCTATTGGCTGATTCAGTTGTTCTTCTCTTTGGCCAAGTGTTCCTATTGGCTGATTCGGTTGTTCTTCTCTTTACTTTTAAAGCTCAATTCTACGAATAATGTCGTCAGTTATGATAATGTGTACATGTGGTCAAACACGGTGTTGTTACTAAGATACAAATACAAACAACGTGGATAGATATTTAAACCGTATTTCTCTACCTGACTGCACAAGCTATATTTTAATAACAGCATCTCTGTGTTCTGTAAACCTGTAACGGAACATCTGTACAGTAAGCAAGTGAATCTCTCGATCTTTTTGTATTCTAAATAAATTGCATTTTATGCAGTAGTGTCATCTAGTGGCAAGAGTAAATAACGTGAAACAGGGTTCACTTCAGACGTGTACACCAGAAACTTAAAATTCACCATTGGAAAAAAAAAAATATTCTATTTTATAGCAAAACCACATCGGGCTATCTGCTGAGTCCACTGAGGAGAATCGAACCTCAGATCTAAGCGTTGTAAATCCGTAGACTTACCGCTCTACCAGCGGGAGACACATCATAAGATAAAAACAAAACAAGGTCACGATAAATTACATTGAGTGCAATGAATGCAAATAATAAAATATCATTTCTTTTTTTATTTTAATCTTTTGTGTAAATAAATAACTAGTGTCTTAAATTAGAAAGCTAGGAATATCACTTATGATTAAAAACAGTTTCAACCTTGATACCTCCGCATGGCCAGATGATTAAGGCACTCGACTCGTGATACTTTGCAGCTGTAGAGGTGTTGTAATGTGACGGTCACTTTGATAATAGAGTAGCCCAAGAGTTGGCGGTGGGTGGTGATGACGAGCTGCCTTTCCTCTAGTCTTACACTACTAAATTAGGGACGACTGTCGCAGATAACCCTCGTGGAGCTTTGCGCGAAATTCAAAACAACGTTGATAGATCTAACAAAAAACTGTCAGACATTTCTCTTATCGATTTGCTGTGAAAGGGAACACACTATAAAGCATTTCACCTTGGTGATTATTTTTTTTGAAGAACATCTGTTATGGCGTAATACTAAAAGTGTAAACGTGGACCACTTCTCTTATTTACATATATGTTTTTTCTTCGTCTTCAAAACTTCCAGCTTCTGTTAAACAAAAAAAAAGATTCAGTAAAAACTGGTGAAGTGTACTTACAGTTCGCCCCCCTCCTGTCCCGAAGATAATGAAACAAAAACTGTTTTGTTTTAATCACTTTATGAATATTTGCACTTAATTAAACGTTTCTTTAATATATAACAAATATTATTTTATCAGGTCGAGTTTTGTTCAAAACGAAATAATTTCTTATACGAATATTTTGTATCGATTATTCAGACAGTTTTTCAAATGTGGTTTAAGTACAGTAATTTTACACGTTCTTGTCTCTGTAGCCTGTCTTTAGTTAGCGTCATGGTAGAGTTGAATATCTTCCTCATACGTTTCACGCTAAACAAAGTCAAGTGAGAAAATGGAACTCTGTAAACCTCATAAAAATAAAGACGGAATACAACAATATGTAGCCTGTCTCTCCACGTGAGGTGTAACAGACTAGATGTACGAAAACGAACTGTACAACTAACCCTCGAGCCACCTGCTACCGGCACTCCATGTCTATTTCAAGTGTTGCTCTGAAAATGACATTGAAGGATGGTATGTTCTCAGGGGCCTATTTAATGTCCAATCAATCTCCTTGCTTAATCACTCTCTCGCGCAGACCCGATTTATTCTCCCCTTTCGCTTCTCTTAGAAGCGAGTGATAAATTTGGAAGACTCAGTAAATTAGGTTCTGGCATTTCTGTTATTTTTGTAAGAAATCCCAAAAATATTTTCCATTCGCTTTTATCAGGTGGGGCCTGGGCAAAGTTTAGATCCTACAGCGCTAAAGGTTTAACGATTATAGGGTTTAATCGTAAGACAACGAAGCAAAACTTAAGTTAAAATACGAAACGAAAAACTCAACAGAGTATTAGTACGTTTAATTCTATCAGATCCTATAAGGCTGTTTAACTAATAAACAATAAATAGATCGCCAAACAAAAATCAGAATCCACGAGCGTAATCATAAAACACACTTAGAGTCACGTGCATGTATTTTACAATGACAAGTAAGATATAACCGACAGTTGTTTAGATTAAAATATAACGCCAATTTCTATAACTGTTTATACACTCAATGGGTTATACACTTCTGAACTATAACTGTATTTGTTTTGTTTCCAAGATGTGAAATATTCGTATTATTAAGTGACAAACATAAAACTGAGTATTTCTAAGTTGATAAACTGGGTAGTGAGCTAAGGGGAAAACTACTTATCTTACCGATTCATTTAACAAAGAGATGTTTTACCTGCAAAGTCAGGAGAGACAGCTTCAAGTGACAGTCGTTAGGGAGAAGACGAAAGCTGGGGTAAAGTTATATCTGTGTTATTATGTAAGAATGGATAAACATAAAGATACTGTATCTTCTAAACCTTCTGTTACATACAGATTGGTAACACTGTATCTTCTAAACCTTCTGTTACATACAGATTGGTAACACTGTATCTTCTAAACCTTCTGTTACATACAGATTGGTAACACTGTATCTTCTAAACCTTCTGTTACATACAGATTGGTAACACAGGATCTATTAATATTTCTATTACATATATATTGGTAACACTGTATCTTCTAAACCTTCTGTTACATACAGATTGGTAACACAGGATCTATTAATATTTCTATTACATATATATTGGTAACACTGTATCTTCTAAACCTTCTGTTATATACAGATTGGTAACACAGGATCTATTAATATTTCTATTACATACAGATTGGTAACACTGTATCTTCTAAACCTTCTCTTACATACAGATTGGTAACACAGGATCTATTAATATTTCTATTACATACAGATTGGTAACACTGTATCTTCTAAAACTTCTGTTACATACAGATTGGTAACACAGGATCTATTAATATTTCTATTACATATATATTGGTAACACTGTATCTTCTAAACCTTCTGTTACATACAGATTGGTAACACAGGATCTATTAAAACTTCTGTTACATGCACATTGGAAACACAGTATCTTTTTAAAACTTCTGTTACATACATATTGATGACACAGTATCTTCTAAAACTTCTGTTACATCCATATTAATAAAACAGTATCTTTTAAAACTTCTGTTACAAGCACATTGGTAACACAGTTTCTTCTAAAACTTCTGTTACATACATATTGGTGACACAGTATCTCCTAAAACGTGTGTTAACTGTACTTTGGAAACACAGTATCTACTATAGTTTTTTCTATATACTAATCGATAACCAGTATTTATAATATAACGTGATCGTTTCGTTAAGTGCGTAACTAAAAGCACAGTTGTTATTAACAACATTAACTACAGTTGTTATTAACAACATTAACTACAGAAGTTTTCTGACGTTTCTCCACCATCAAACCACATTACATTAAAATCTGTTTCTTTACGTTTCAATCATATCTTTATCTCTTGATTATAAAGGTTGAGAGAAGATAGTTATCTAGTTACATTAAAAATCTGTTTCTTTACGTTTCAATCATATCTTTATCTCTTGATTATAAAGGTTGAGAGAAGATAGTTATCTAGTTACATTAAAATCTGTTTCTTTACGTTTCAATCATATCTTTATCTCTTGATTATAAAGGTTGAGAGAAGATAGTTATCTAGTTTTCATCTATGCAGTCATGTTGCAATCCATGACAAACAGGAATTCTTAATCCAGACCAACGTCGTGCAGAAAAACCTTCGTTCCAGAGTATGTATCATCTCTGTGCTGATGAACGGTACAAAAAATGCATTAGGAAGATTTAAATAGGTAATATAAACCTTCTAAAGCCGCTTATAAAACTATACCTGAGGTAAAATGGATGTAAGCCGTTGAATTCGAAAACATAATTCTATAGACATATTAGTACATGATCAAATACATACAGGTATTCACTTGTGTCACACATATCAGCAGAGAAACAGCTGAGAACATTATGTTAATGGAAAGTGATAAGATACACGTTATTAGCCTGTGGCAGTAATCCTGTAACATCGATAGAAACACGAACTAAACCGTGATATCTTATGAAACAGAACCAAATTAAAGAGACGAAGGCTGTTAAAGGCAACTGTTTTACAAGCACATGATTTGATCGAATATATGTGAAAGGTAAAAATGTCTGAATGCTAGCAAGACACTAAAAATTCACCAGAATTAGTTTAAAAGTAACCAAAGAGAAGAAATGCTCGCAGAAATAGAATTTCGTGCAGAATAAACGATATTAGGAAATTTTATTATACATACATACGTGTACCCGGTAGTTTGTGTTTCTGTTATACATGTGTGTGTTTTTCTCTTGCATTCTATCGAATGTTCTGTACTTACTGTTAACTGCTCTAGACACCTCAAATTTAATTTAACTAATGAAATATAAAATAATAGTTTTTGTTCTTATTTTTCTCTTATAAATTGTTAAACTAAAAACAAAAAACATAATCTCTCTGTTAATTAATTGAACTATATTATAAGGAGTTATAGTCGCGGCCTAAAAGTTATTTTAAATTAAATATTTGATCACTTTCACAATTGTCAGTAAAAAGTGTCTGTTATTCTTTAGGTATCTGTGTCACAGCTATCAGGAGTCCAAGGTGTCTTTTCTTCTTTAGGTACCAGTGTCACAGCTATCAGGCGTTCAAGGTGTCTTTTCTTCTTTAGGTACCAGTGTCACAGCTATCAGGAGTCCAAAGTGTCGTTTCTTCTTTAGGTACCAGTGTCACAGTTATCAGGAGTCCAAGGTGTCTTTTCTTCTTTAGGTACAAGTGTCACAGCTATCAGGAGTCCAAAGTGTCTTTTCTTCTTTAGGTACCAGTGTCACAGCTATCAGGAGTCCAAAGTGTCGTTTCTTCTTTAGGTACCAGTGTCACAGTTATCAGGAGTCCAAAGTGTCGTTTCTTCTTTAGGTACCAGTGTCAGACCTATCAGGAGCCCAAGGTGTCTTTTCTTCTTTAGGTACCAGTGTCACAGTTATCAGGAGTCCAAAGTGTCTTTTCTTCTTTAGGTACCAGTGTCACAGTTATCAGGAGCCCAAAGTGTCGTTTCTTCTTTAGGTACCAGTGTCAGAGCTATCAGGAGCCCAAGGTGTCTTTTCTTCTTTAGGTACCAGTGTCACAGTTATCAGGAGTCCAAAGTGTCGTTTCTTCTTTAGGTACCAGTGTCAGAGCTATCAGGAGCCCAAGGTGTCTTTTCTTCTTTAGGTACCAGTGTCACAGTTATCAGGAGTCCAAAGTGTCTTTTCTTCTTTAGGTACCAGTGTCACAGTTATCAGGAGTCCAAAGTGTCGTTTCTTCTTCAGGTATCAGTTTCACAGCTATCAGGATCGACAGTAATATAATATAATTAAGAGGAAGTTCCACTGAAAGGTATTCATAGTCGACACATTACTCTTAACATTTTACTTCTAATAATATCATGTCTCATTGTTTTACTTCTGTTAAGCTATCTGTAACACAGTCTGTGTAAGTGATATTATAATCTTAGTTTGTCTTCAAGCTTATCCCTAGTTATCTGTAACACAGTCTGTGTAAGTGATATTATAATCTTTGTTTATCTTCAAGCTTATCCCTAGTTATCTGTAACACAGTCTGTGTAAGTGACATTATAATCTTAGTTTATCTTCAAGCTTATCCTTAGTGATCTGTAACACACTCTGTGTAAGTGACATTATAATCTTAGTTTATCTTCAAGCTTATCTTTAGCTATCTGTAACACAGTCTGTGTAAGTGACATTATAATCTTAGTTTATCTTCAAGCTTATCCATAGTTATCTGTAACACAGTCTGTGTAAGTGACATTATAATCTTGGTTTATCTTCAAGCTTATCCCTAGCTATCTGTAACACAGTCTGTGTAAGTGACATTATAATATTAGTTTATCTTCAAGCTTATCCCTAGCTATCTGTAACACAGTCTGTGTAAGTGACATTATAATCTTAGTTTATCTTCAAGCTTACCCCTAGTAATCTGTAACACAGTCTGTGTAAGTGATATTATAATCTTGGTTTATCTTCAAGCTTATCCCTAGTTATCTGTAACACAGTCTGTGCAAGTGACATTATAATCTTAGTTTATCTTCAAGCTTATCCTTAGTGATCTGTAACACACTCTGTGTAAGTGACATTATAATCTTAGTTTATCTTCAAGCTTATCCCTAGCTATCTGTAACACATCTGTGTAAGTGATATTATAATATTGGTTTATCTTCAAGCTTATCCCTAGCTATCTGTAACACATCTGTGTAAGTGATATTATAATCTTGGTTTATCTTCAAGCTTATCCCTAGCTATCTGTAATACATCTGTGTAAGTGACATTATAATCTTGGTTTATCTTCAAGCTTATCCTTAGCTATCTGTAACACATCTGTGTAAGTGATATTATAATCTTGGTTTATCTTCAAGCTTATCCCTAGTTATCTGTAACACAGTCTGTGTAAGTGATATTATAATCTTAGTTTATCTTCAAGCTTATCCTAGTTATCTGTAACACAGTCTGTGTAAGTGACATTATAATCTTAGTTTATCTTCAAGCTTATCCCTAGCTATCTGTAACACAGTCTGTGTAAGTGATATTATAATCTTGGTTTATCTTCAAGCTTATCCCTAGTTATCTGTAACACAGTCTGTGCAAGTGACATTATAATCTTAGTTTATCTTCAAGCTTATCCTTAGTGATCTGTAACACACTCTGTGTAAGTGACATTATAATCTTAGTTTATCTTCAAGCTTATCCCTAGCTATCTGTAACACATCTGTGTAAGTGATATTATAATCTTGGTTTATCTTCAAGCTTATCCCTAGCTATCTGTAACACATCTGTGTAAGTGATATTATAATCTTGGTTTATCTTCAAGCTTATCCCTAGCTATCTCTAATACATCTGTGTAAGTGACATTATAATCTTGGTTTATCTTCAAGCTTATCCTTAGCTATCTGTAACACATCTGTGTAAGTGATATTATAATCTTAGTTTATCTTCAAGCTTATCCTAGTTATCTGTAACACAGTCTGTGTAAGTGACATTATAATCTTAGTTTATCTTCAAGCTTATCTCTAGCTATCTGTAACACTGTCTGTGTAAGTGACATTATAATCTTGGTTTATCTTCAAGCTTATCCTAGTTATCTGTAACACAGTCTGTGTAAGTGACATTATAATCTTGGTTTATCTTCAAGCTTATCCCTAGCTATCTGTAACATATCTGTGTAAGTGATATTATAATCTTGGTTTATCTTCAAGCTTATCCCTAGCTATCTGTAACACATCTGTGTAAGTGATATTATAATCTTAGTTTATCTTCAAGCTTATCCTAGTTATCTGTAACACAGTCTGTGTAAGTGATATTATAATCTTAGTTTATCTTCAAGCTTATCCTAGTTATCTGTAACACAGTCTGTGTAAGTGACATTATAATCTTCGTTTATCTTCAAGCTTATCCCTAGCTATCTGTAACACATCTGTGTAAGTGATATTATAATCTTGGTTTATCTTCAAACTTATCCCTAGCTATCTGTAACACAGTCTGTGTAAGTGACATTATAATCTTAGTTTATCTTCAAGCTTATCCCTAGTGATCTGTAACACAGTCTGTGTAAGTGATATTATAATCTTGGTTTATCTTCAAGCTTATCCCTAGTTATCTGTAACACAGTCTGTGTAAGTGACATTATAATCTTAGTTTATCTTCAAGCTTATCTTTAGCTATCTGTAACACAGTCTGTGTAAGTGACATTATAATCTTGGTTTATCTTCAAACTTATCCCTAGCTATCTGTAACACATCTGTGTAAGTGATATTATAATCTTGGTTTATCTTCAAGCTTATCCCTAGCTATCTGTAACACATCTGTGTAAGTGATATTATAATCTTGGTTTATCTTCAAGCTTATCCCAAGTTATCTGTAACAAAGTCTGTGTAAGTGATATTAAAATCTTAGTTTATCTTCAAGCTTATCCTAGTTATCTGTAACACAGTCTGTGTAAGTGACATTATAATCTTCGTTTATCTTCAAGCTTATCCTAGTTATCTGTAACACAGTCTGTGTAAGTGATATTATAATCTTCGTTTATCTTCATGCTTATCCCTAGCTATCTGTAACACAGTGTGTGTAAGTGATATTATAATCTTGGTTTATCTTCAAGCTTATCCCTAGCTATCTGTAACACTGTCTGTGTAAGTGACATTATAATCTTGGTTTATCTTCAAGCTTATCCTAGTTATCTGTAACACATATCCACTTTAATTTGTAACGTAATAAGTGATTATATTTGTCGATATTATTTTTTTTTTACATATTCTTGTTATGTTTAACTTGGATATAAGATAGTAACAAACCAGAATTAGCTGCACATGTTTGGTTACACTTTCCATTTTCATATTTTAAGAGGTACATTACAGAAGTGTAACTTATTGAAAGAAATGTCTTACAATAAGTACAGAACAAGTCATCTTAACATCAGGGCTTTAGCGATTATTAATCTGACGTTAGAACACCCCAACTCACATTTGTTCTAATCCAAATCTTGTGCTGTACAATTGTTATCTATCTAACGTAATCCAAACGTTGTACTGTAACAATATTATTTAGTTAATATAATCTAAATCCTGGACTGCCGTGCAACCTTTCCTAAGCACCCCACAGTGGCTCAGCGGCATGTCTGCGGACTTACAACGCTAAAAACCAGGTTTCGATACCCGTGATGGGCAGATCCCAGATAGCCCATTGTGAAGTTTAGTGCTTAATTCAAACACACATAACACATCTTTTCCAAGCATTGTGTCACTAAGTTAATATTATTTATTCCTGTAGAGTTAACCAGTTATAGGTTGATGTAGGTTCTGTAGGTATTCGCTTTTATATTATATAACTCAATAGTATTTATCGAAGTTATAGTAGTAAACGGCGTGACAGTAGTAGCAGTAGAGCAATAAAGTAAACTGATATAACAAGTACTCGACTCATTAGTAATCAAAATGGCTGACTTGGTTTGGTTTGTTTCGAATTTCGCGCAGAGCTACTCAAGGGCTAGCCGCCCCTAATTTAGCAGAATAAGACCAGAGGGTGGGCAGCTAGTCATCACCACCCACAGTCAACTCTTGGGCTACTCTTTTACCAACGAACAGTTGGATTGATCGCAGCATTATAACTCCCCCACAGCTGAAAGGGCGAGCATGTTTGGTGCAACGGGGATTCGAACTTGCGACCCTCAGATTACGAGTCGAATGCCTCAACCCACCTGACCATGCCAGTATTTTTCGTACTGTGCGATCAATGACGTTGGAGATCACATGTGACTAATCTACCAACTTATCTGTAAGAACGAGATCACATGTGACTAATCTACCAACTTATCTGTAAGAACGAGATCACATGTGACTAATCTACCAACTTACCTGTAAGAACGAGATCACATGTGACTAATCTACCAACTTATCTGTAAGAACGAGATCACATGTGACTAATCTACCAACTTATCTGTAAGAACGAGATCACATGTGACTAATCTACCAACTTATCTGTAAGAATAAAAAGTAAACCATACAAATGGACAGAGGATATCTCTCTTCACGGGTCAACAAGATTAAAACCAAAAAACATGTAAGTGGGCATAGGGTATCAATTTTCATAGGTCAGTAATAACCAAACCAATAAACCATGGAAAGTGGACTTAGGATATCCCTCTTCATGGGTCAATCAACTACATTCAAACCAACAAACCATGGAAAGTGGACTTAGGATATCCCTCTTCATGGGTCAACCACATTCAAACCAATAAACTGTGAAAGAGGATCTAGGAACCATGAACTAATGTACATCAATTATGATTCATCATCAATCACAATGTAATTTTTTTCCACGTTTTCCTTATCTCTTGTACAACTCTACTGAAACAGTCAGGTTAGAATAAAAAAAAATCAACAGTTTTATCCAACTCTTCCAGCTTTTCTTTTTACCAACTGAATTATACTAGCAATATCATTAATTAAACAATCGTCGGACTTTTCAATTATGTAAGAAGAACAGATGCCCTAGCAGTTACGACATTTTAAACATGGATTCTTATTCGGAAATGTCCACTGCTCTTCTTGTGAAAGGCTAGTCACCTTTGATATTTTTCGTCCTTTCAAGAAGTTTGCAAAATGGCCAGCCAAGAGGACAGCTAGATGTCCAGCATTTCATCTGTTTATCTACTAGTATTTTTCGTCCGTTCAAGAAATTAGCAAAATGTGACTATAGGAGTCCCAGAGTGGTATTCCTTAACTGATATGGTTCTTGCGCTTGCATTAGTACTAGACTGATAATCTATAAGTGACATAAGTTAATTTCTTGGTAGGAATTCTTTAATCTAAGCGGTATTGGTGACTCAACAAGACATTACATGACCTTCTATGATACTATCTGAATATCCAAACGTGTGATTTCAAAGAAGGCCACCTTCTACTTCTTTCATTGCTACATTCCACCTTCCTTTACAGGCCACTTTCTACTTCTTCCATTGCTACATTCCACCTTCCTTTACTGGCCACTTCCTACTTCTTTCATTGCTACATTCCACCTTCCTTTACTGGCCACTTTCTACTTTTCCGTTCATATATTCCACCTTTTTTACTTTCATAAGCTGCATCCGTGCGTTCCACCTTCTATTTTGGATAAACTCTCTGCTTTCCGTTTGCTTCACCACTTTCCTCGATTACGGATATATTCTGCTATTTCCGTTTAAGCCGGTTCCATTTCCTTTTCCTGGATACCTATTCTGCTGCTCCGTTTGCATTGCTCCGTTCACTGTTTTTCCTGGTAAAAGCTCTTGGCAAGCTCTTTCCGTTTGCTCCGCGTTCAAATGTTCTTTTCTTTTGCCAAACGTTCCGTTTATTGCGTTCCACTTTTCATTTTCTTTTTACAACATTCTGTTTCATCCGTTTGGCTGCGTTCATATTCCATTTATGGATCAGCTCATGGCTTGCTGTTATTCCGCATTCATTTCCTGCATAGCTTCGCTCTTAGCTGTTCTTTGCATTCTGCGTTCCATTTATTTTTATTTTCATTTTGCGGATCCATTTCCTGCACTCCGTTGGCTTTCTTCTTTCGTTGCTGGTTTCTGCGCTGGCTCAAGCTGTTCCGTTTACTGCGTTCAAATCTTTCATTTTGCTGAACATTCATCTGGCTATTCCGTTTTTGGGTTCGCATTCGTCATTTTCCACGCCATTCTCGCTCCGTTCGGTTGTTTCGCGCTGTTTGCTGGTAAAACAAGCTATTCCGTTCGCTGCGTTCAAATATTTCATTTTGCCGCTCGCAAAGCTATTTCTGTTGGCTGCGTTCCCGCTTATTTTACCGGGATGCATATTCTCAAGCTTTTTCCGTTGCTTGCGTTCCGCGGCTGTTTTGCTGGTAAAGCTCAAGCTGTTTTCCGTTGGCTGCGTTCCGTCTTCTATTTTGCTGGTAAACTCTTAGCTATTTTCTGTTGCTGCGTTGCATTATATTTTACGAGATACGCATTCCGTTTTCCGTTTAACTGCGTTCCGGCCTGTTTTGCTGCTTTTCATTCTGTTAGCTGCATTCAAAATGCTTCCTTTTCCAGCTGCTTTCTTTCGGGTTTATGCGTTCCACGGCTATTTTGCTTGATAAAACTCGCCAGCCTATTCCGTTCTGCTGGTTCCGATCTTCATTTTGCTGATGCCTCTTCTGTTCCTGTTGGCTGCGTTCCACATTCATTTTACGCGGTTACGCTTATGGCTATTCCGTTCTTTCCGTTCAACATATTTCTGGCCTTCTTCTGCTTTCCGTTTAATATGTTTTCATTTCTTCATATGCTGTTACTTATTCTATCGCTACCTATTCCGTTGAGCACGGTTCCACTTATTCATTTTACGGATGGCTCTTAAACTGTTCCGTTTGCTGCGTTCATTCATTATTTTGCTGCATACTTATTCTGGGCCTGTTCCGTTTAATACGTTCCTTATTCATTTTACGGATAAACTCTGCTTTCCGTTTGCTGCGTTCCATATTCATTTTACCGGGATCAAAAGCTGGCTATTCCGTTTAGCTGCGTTCCGCATCCTATTTTGCTGGTACTTATTCTGGCTGTTCCGTTCTTCTGCGTTCATTATTCATTTTGCGGATGCCATTCTAAGCTGTTCCGTTGTTTCCACGTTTTCATTTTGCTGGTAAAACTCTCCAGCTGTTCCGTTTACTGCGTTCCTACTTCATTGCTGGTGCATATTCTCAAACTGTTCCGTTCTGGTTCCAGGCTTCATTTTACCGGATGCTATTCTGCTATTTCCGTTTAGCTGCGTTTCATTCATTTTGCTGGTAAAAGCTCTTCAAGCTGTTCGGCTTCCGTATTTCTATTTTGCTGGTAGCTTCAAGCTTCTCGTTTGCTGGGTCTGGTTGCATCATTAGCTGTTCCTCTTGGCTGCGTTCCACTTATTCATTTTGCGGGAGCTGCATCTTCCGGCTAAGCTGTTCCGTTTGCTGCGTTCGTTCACTTCATTTTTTACCGGATGCAATTCTCTGCTATTTCCGTTAACTGCGTTCCACATTCATTTTGCTGGTAAAATCGCTGGCTCGTTCAGCTGCGTTCATTTTCATTTTGCTGGTAAAAGCGCTCTTAAACTGGCTCGTTCCGCTGCGTTCCATTTTCATGCTGGTGCTCTTAGCCTGTTCCGTTCTTCAGGTTCATGTATTCACATCTTTTGCTTATTCCAGGCTGTTTCTGTTGGCTGCGTTCCGCATTCATTTACGGATTGCGTTCACTTATTCATTTTGCTGGTGTAGCTCTCAAGCCTGTTCCGTTTGCTGCGGTTCACTTATTTCATTGCTGTGCGCCTTTCAAGCTATTTCCGTTGGCTGCGTTCCATTATTCGGCGGCACCTGATAGCTCTTCTATTTCCGTTGCTGCGTTCCACTTATTCGATTACTGCTGGTGACCTTTCTGCTATTTCCGTTCTACGTTCCATTTTCATTTTCGCCATGCCATTCCATTCTTTTCCGTTGCTACCATTCCATTTTCTGTACCTTCACTTCTTCCATTGCTTTACGTTCCACCTTCCTTTACAGGATTACTTTCTGCTTCTTTCCGTTGCTTTCCACCTTCCTTTACTTTTGACCTTCTACTTCTTCCATTGCTACATTCCACCTTCCTTTACTGGCCACCTTCGACTTCTTCCATTGCTACATTCCACCTTCCTTTACAGGCCACTTTCTACTTCTTCCATTGCTACATTCCACCTTCCTTTGTGTGACTACTAAGTGCCAGTAGAACAGCAGTAAATTTTAATGTTAAATTTTATTTCTTACCTCAAACATTTATTTAATAATAATAACATAAGTCATAATAACAGTTTAAATCATAAATACTCATATGCAATATTTTCTAAATTAAAGAAGATTTCATTAAATAAGGCCTCCCATTTCAAAGAAAAAAGTCCTTTTTCGTCTCATACAAAGCAACACTATTACAACATTTCTTTTCGACTGTTCGAATTAAGGAACAGGGTTAGGATTAAGTCTAATAATCAGCATTTGACTTACACACTATATTTTGAGCTTCAATACTAGTTAACTAAGACCACTCAGATCTGTTACCATGACTTACTATAAAGCCTAAATGTCATCCCTAAACCAAACAACTCTGTCTTCAGGATTGATTATGTAGCCTAAATGTCATTCAGAAACCAGTAAGCTATGTTATCATGCTTAATTATATGGCTTTAAAGTTAGGACTAAATTTTTATTCAGTTTTGTTTGTTTTTGAATTTCGCACAAAGCTACTCAAGGGCTATCTGCACTAGACGTCTCCAATTTAGCAGTGTAAGGCTAGAGGGAAGACAGCTAGTCATCACCACCCACCGCCAACTTTTGGGCTACTTTTACCAACGAATAGTGGGGTTGACCGTCACATTATAACGCCCCCACGGCTGAAAGGGCGAGCATGTTTTGGAGCGATCGGGATTCGAACCCGTGACCCTCAGATTACGAGTCGAACGCCTTAACTCACCTGGCCATGCCAGGTCCTTATTATTCAAAAGAAATGTTAAATATAAAAATTACAAAATAGTTTAACATTCAAACCATCCATGATACAGCTAATGTACAATCTTCAGATACATAGTTTACAAATAAATGTTTAACATTCGTTTCTTCAAATGTAAATACATTTAACGGACAATATAACGGTACATTATATAAACGATGATAAAACTGACCATCATCGAATATGCGTTTTCTGAACGTCACGAATATTTCTGATCAGGTTTTATTAAGATGTGTGCTTGCTTGAATAATGTTGAAATTCTTTACAGCATTTCTTAATAGAATGGACTTACAAACAACAGACGTTGTTATATTAAACGTCATCCTTCGAGTTTTCCCTACACACTTTCCTCGTGCGATACGTGCCGAATTTACCATGTTTTTGTTCTCCAAAACATTAAATGTTAATTTAAGGAAACAAAATTCGGATAATTGGAAATAGCGATCCGTTGTGAGCATCGAATAAACGTGTGTGGTATCGGGTCATCAGGTTTAGCGTGATTTACCTTGTAGTTTAAGATACGTGAGTGCACGTGGCCTGTTCCCACGCTAATCACAGACCAAAAGAAACTGTGCAGGAAGTTTGCCCTGTTTCAATTCTGGAAGTTTAACTAATGTATTCCATCTTTGCTTAGAAAGCAAAAGTAATACCAATATCTCTTTATTTTATAGAGACCCAAATAACTGCCCAATAGGTGGAAGAAATTATACAAACAATTTGTAAACAACTAAATACAGTATAATGTTATGGTGTGTTCTTAACTGAAAGCTAGTGAAAGGTAAATGATAGATACGGAGATATATGGAAACATTTTAAAGAGATGTGCAGTAACATTAGATGAATCCTTAGGTAGCACACGTAAACCACCAAGGTTCTTGTCTGTTGACAGTTGTTGTTTCTATTTTTATCTCATCTTGATAACATAAATAAACACTTGGTAGCGATATCGTTGTTACCTGTCTTCATAACGTATTTAATATGTCGTGGTGCTGTTGTTGTGTGCCATCTTGATAACATATTTAATATGTCGTGGTGCTGTTATTGTGTATCATCTTTATAGCATATTTAATATGTCGTGGTGCTGTTGTTGTGTGCTATCTTGATAACGTATTTAATATGTCGTAGTGCTGTTATTGTGTGCCATCTTGACAACGTATTTAATATGTCGTGGTGCTGTTATTGTATGCCATCTTTATAGCATATTTAATATATCGTGGTGCTGTTATTGTGTGCCATCCTGATAACGTATTTAATATGTCGTGGTGCTCTTATTGTCTGCCATCCTGATAACGTATTTAATATGTAGTGGTGCTGTTATTGTGTGCCATCTTGATAACGTATTTAATATGTCGTGGTGCTGCAATTGTGTGCCATCTTGATAACGTATTTAATATGTCGTGGTGCTCTTATTGTCTGCCATCCTGATAACGTATTTAATATGTAGTGGTGCTGTTATTGTGTGCCATCTTGATAACGTATTTAATATGTCGTGGTGCTGCAATTGTGTGCCATCTTGATAACGTATTTAATATGTCGTGGTGCTGTAATTGTCTGCCATCTTTATAGCATAGTTAATATTTGGTGGTGCTGTTATAGTCTTCCATTTTGATAAAATATTTAATATTTGGTGGCGCTTTTGTTATCTGCCATCTATCATTTGGTACATGGTTGTTTATCTCATGCTTGAGATCAGTAGCAGTCTTCCTTATATCCTGAAGGCTGTATGAACAAAGATATTTAACATCAGTATCATTCAGTTTAGGTGTTCTGCCTTTTCTTTTTCTATTTTCATATTTTCATGTTTCGGTCTCATAATCAGTGGTGTACTTGACAGTTTATGTGGGGCATTTCAGGGCCAACCAGCATCACGAAAAGCTTTATACGAAATCTCTGCTCTACTGAGAAACCTCTTTGCTTTTTGGGCCGTGGAATGATAACAAAACTTAATATATAGTGTTACAACACTGTTTTTATCAAGGTTTACTTGTGGAGTCCTGTTAACTTGATTTCTTATACTATATGCCGGTATCACATGTTAGCTCCTTGCTAGTTTCTTTATATGTTATTGAGATACTACATGGGGTACCATGACAGTTATTTCAAACCTGAATTTTAATCAGTATGTTCATTCAAACAGAAACCTTATGGTACAAGTATGTGGTAATTACAAGAATGATAAGTGTTCTCACTCTGACTCATTCAACTGTCAACAGAGATCAGTGTAACATTACCATGGTAACTAACATTCTGTAATGGTATGGAAGGGTTAACAACATAAAATGGAAAAATGACAAAACATTCTCTTGTCTTAACCTGTATAACTGTTGTTGTTTTCTTATCTGAATAATAGTTGATGGCGCTGTTGTTGTCAAGTATCTTGCTAACATAAATGACACTAGGTGGCGCTATCTCTAGTTATTATCCAAATGGAAGAAGATCACAATAATTCCTGCTGAGATCTATAGATAAACTAAGTAACACCTACCTCTGTTATTATATGTCACTCAGCTAAGCGTTTACCAACCTTTCAGATAGCAGAGTCCAGCTCTCTCCCTCCCTATACTGTTGCTGACCGCTAAAATGCAAGTATAATGAAATATTATTACAATTAACATGTGAATATTCTGTCTGTTGTTGTGTTTCGGGAAATTCCACGGACCGTACAGATGATTATCACTGATTTATGGTCGTAAAACACTTATCTATATTAAATAAATAATATGTGGTGGAGCTATGTTAAATATTTTCCTGTTAACATGCTCATGTTAACATTGGTGGTTAAATATTTTTATATTATCTAGATAACATACTATGACCACAATTAAGGGCGACTAATACTAAATACCATATTCTCCTTAGTGATCAAACACTTCCTACACCCTCTGCTTTTTAACAGTGGTTTTATTCATACATTTCCACGAGGTCAAATTACGACATAGAACAGACATGCAGGTGGCGTTCCCAACGTTGAGTTTTCCATAAAAACCTCTACCTGAACACTGAAGTATATCAAATGGAAGAAAGTACGTTTAGAACTGGATCTGGGTCCGTCAGCGGATAAAGCATAAAAATTAAAATGTCCCAATTGTTTTGCTCAGTTGTGCCACTGCATGAGAAAACAACACAGACAAAGTTTCATTTCAATCGCGAAGTATTTAGGGGTCGCGCATCCCTCGCGAAGTTCACTATTTTCCTTAAATTTACCCTACATAACATTGTTAATGGTAATTAAATTATTTAAAGAAATTATTTAATATTTATTGATTATACAATTAGCAAAAACATAAAAACTTGAAAGAAAAATTTATTTCATTGAAGTTTTATCTTGCCTGCCCCCGGGGCCTGGCATGGCCTAGCGCGTTAAGGCGTGCGCTTCGTAATCTGAGGGTCACGGGTTCGCGCCCGAGTCGCGCCAAACATGCTCGCCCTCCCAGCCGTCGGGGCGTTATAATGTTACGGCCAATCCCACTTTTCGTTGGTAAAAGAGTAGCCCAAGAGTTGGCGGTGGGTGGTGATGACTAGCTGCCTTCCCTCTAGTCTTACACTGCTAAATTGGGACGGCTAGCGCAGATAGCCCTCGAGTAGCTTTGTGCGAAATTCCCAAACAAACAAATGCCTGCCCCCTTCGCATTATGTTCGCCGATGTTCTTCTGCCACCTGAATCATATACTGAAATTGATCTTCGTTCTTGGTGCGGCCCTTTGATGTAAACTGTTGAATTAAAGTTACTTCTCTTTCAGCTGCGTCATTTGTCACAAAAAGTTTCTTTACTCTGTCCTTTCCTTGTTTGTACTCTTCGGAGGCGCTCCACTCTTTCGGTGGTAATGATAAAAATGCGCTACTAATATCCAGATGGTAGAAAATGTTCTTCGTTGCCGAGGTAAATAAATCTGGAAGTTTTCTGGAAACAGCATTGCTTGCAGCATCAACTGTTAAACGTGGAGTTGGCCCAGGAGATCCTTTCACGGTATTCATATTTGAGACCATCTTGAGTTTGTCGCTATTCGTTACACCGTCATCAAAGAGCGCAAGCCCAACTGCAACCTCAGATAAATACCATAAATGCCGATTCATTGCCTTTGTACCAACTTCCTTAATCATATGATTTTCATGCAATGCAAGTTCCTTGAGTAGTGTAAGGTCCCTTCGAGCTGCCACGGAAGCATCCTTAGCTGTAAACCATGAGAGCAAGTAATGTTTAGTTATAAAGACACACAACTCGCCAAGTTTGCTGCAGAAATGTGCGTCAAATGAAACACGAGATGAAGCAGACCGTGGTTGCAGTCTACCAAACTCCTCTTGGAACATCCAAATTTTTAGAAAATATATTGCTCGAACCATCCATCGTGCACAACGTACAGCACCAGAAGTATGGAAAGAAACTTAAGAACGTCCGTGTGGAAGAGATCCAAGAAAAATGACAGCTAATTCCAAGAGCTCTTTATAATCGTCCCGTGGTTGATGAGATTGAAGAAGATTCTAACAAAATTGAATAATATCATCCTTCCAAGGCTGTATTCGGAGTGGCATTGCTTCTACTGCTGTTATGTACTTAGTTTTATTAATTTTAGGCCAACAATCTCTAAAGTTTAAAAACAAAGTAATATCTGGACTTTTTGATGTCTCTATCACGAGAGTAGAGAATACAGCGCTCAGAAGAATCTCCAAAATGTGATGTCTACAGGCAAGGTGCAAGAGCTCACGTTCAAGTAACATTTCAATCCTCAGACAGATGCCAGATTTGGATCCTGTATTGGTCGCCGTGGTGTCAAAGCAAAGCGATTTAATTCTATCTTTTACATTCCATTCTACTAAAACTGGTCCGATCTCAGAAGCTACTGAATTTGCATCCCCACTATCAATCTTGGGCACTGAAAGAATTTTCTCTACACCTTCACCTGAAACTAAAATTGCCAAACGTTCGATCTTCTCTCTGCCAACCAAGTCAGGTATCAGCTTACCATCCCAATGTAATGTCAAAGGAACGTTTGGAGAAAAACTTTCCTTCAATTCAGCTGCTAGAAGAGTACGGTTAGTAATTCGTTTCCTCCTTATGGAACTTGGGCTAATGGCAAGATCCTCGATATTATGTCCAATATGAGCTGCAAAAGGAAGCAAAATTTGCGCGGCTTTTCGGTCACTGATCCGGGTTCTGTCTAAAGCCGAAGCTAGCCTTTCACTTCGTCTTCAAAACACTTTTATCGTTAAATAATTCGCTTACTTGATGTGTCGCTGAAAGATCGGCATCAAATTCAAATCCTTGTTTATTATCTATCAACGGAACCAAGAGCGTCACAATAACTATATGAGTCGGAAGGTTCTCTTTCGTAAGGATATCTTTCGCTCTGTTTATTCTGATTTTTCAATGTGTGCTTTGTGGCCTATTACGGTTTTAAGCGAGATTTTTCGCTTAGATGGAGAGAAATGAAGGCTTTAATTTTAGAAAATGCCGTGACCTTTGACCCTATATTTTTGAAAACTTTGTTACATGAATATTTCTGTTTTAGAAAATATTTAATAATCACGTTGTACTCCGGTCACCGATCTAGTTTTTAGAACCGGTTTACAAGACCGATTGATGAAGTTTGTTTTTCTGTTCGAGATGAATACATGTATGCAACGTGACCATGGATGTAGTCCAGTGATGGCGAACCTTTTTGAGAGATGCCCGCATATAGCCAGGTGGGTTAAGGCATTTGACTCGTAATCTGAGGGTAGCTGGTTCGAATCCCCGTCGCACCAAACGTACCTCTCCCTTTCAGCCATAAGGGCGTTATAATGTGACGATCAATCCCATTATTAAGTGGTAAAAGAGTAGCCCAAGAGTTGGCGGTGGGTGGTGATGACTAGCTGCCTTCCCTCTAGTGTTACACTACTAAATTAGGTACGGGTAGCTTTGAGCAAAATTCTAAAAACAAACAAAATTTTTTGAGAGTGTGTGCCCAAATTGGGGAAAATCTTCTAAAAAATTATCTCGCGTGCTCATGGTAATTTTTAGCTGCAGATTATCATTTATTATTATTTTAAATGAAACAGCTACAGGTGTTACATGTTACTAATAGCTACAGTAATTTAAATTAATGAATTAGTAACAATAATAATGGACTTTTTTAAGTAAAGAGGGAGTCTTCTTGTTTATTTACGTTTATTTATTGTTTTACTATTAACAGAAAGTATTTTGTAAAATGATAAGGTTTGGTTCATATTATGTAACATAAGAAAAACCAAGGAAAGGAAAATAAACGTATCTCACTCTTACTGAGACTTCAGCTGCTGATGATAGATATTTTATATCAGGTTTGTATTTGGTTGATGTTAGGGCTGCATGTAGCACTAGTATCATCAGCATGTCTATTCATATAATAATACTTTACAAAGTTCATCATTGAAAATAATGACTCACATAAATATGTTGATGACAATACTGTTACTACTGACATTTTTTTGACACACAGGAACAGAATACCACAGTTAAACATGTTGATGACAATACTGTTACTACTGACATTTTTCAGACACACAGGAAGAGAATACCACAGTTAAATATGTTGATGACAATACTGTTACTACTGACATTTTTAAGACACACAGGAACACAATACCACAGTTAAACATGTTGATGACAATACTGTTACTACTGACATTTTTCAGACACACAGGAACAGAATACCACAGTTAAACATGTTGATGACAATACTGTTACTACTGACATTTTTCAGACACACAGGAACAGAATACCACAGTTAAACATGTTGATGACAATACTGTTACTACTGACATTTTTCAGACACACAGGAACAGAATACCACAGTTAAACATGTTGATGACAATACTGTTACTACTGACATTTTTCAGACACACAGGAACACAATACCACAGTTAAACATGTTGATGACAATACTGTTACTACTGACATTTTTGAGACACACAGGAACACAATACCACAGTTAAACATGTTGATGACAATACTGTTACTACTGACATTTTTCAGACACACAGGAACACAATACCACAGTTTCAGAACCTTATTTTCTGTGTTATTCCAGTCACTAACTGATCTCTTTCAATGTTTTGTAGTTCAGCTCTTTAGTCGAGAAATTTTTGTCTTCAAATTGAGCTGCTTTGTAAATCAATCAGTTGCGTCTCAAAAATTATCCAAGTCAACCCACTGCAACATTTCCAGATCCAGTTTGTCTAACGTTACGCTGTCTGCATACTTTACTCTGCATACTGATTCAAATAACCTGAACTTATTAAATTATAGAAAAAATAATTCAAAATTTGACTTAATGATCCTTGAAAATTACATTTACCGGATGTATATTTCTCATGGATTTCAAGATCTGTCATGTGTTTTTATAGGTTTGAAAATATTTATAAGTGCCATTGTAAACATCACGTTTAAAATTTTTCAGTTTTAATTCAAAAGCTTTTATGTCATCAAACATAACATCAAGTGTTTTACCAGATTCCTGCAATTTGGAGTTCAAATAATTTAAATGTAAGAAGGAATCTGTAAAAAAAACAACAGTTAACAAATCCACACGATGTTAGATAATTCTTAACAAAATTTTTTTATTTGTCAATAAAACAGACACACTTCATCCAAACACTCAACCAATCGTTTAAGGACAGAACCTCTACTTAGCTAACGAACATTCTCGTACATAAGTAGTCCTATGTACATCGAATTCTCAGTAAATCTTGATATTGTCTTTTTTTTCAAAGCATGCGCAGAAGTAAAATGAACGACCATGGTTACAATTTCCATCACCTTTTCAAGCTCCTTATGACCAGGTTTTGGTCAACCTGTCGATTGGATAATTCGTTTACTACTGCCTTACACACTTCAGCCTCTGTGGTATGTTCAGGTAACGTTACCATGTTAACATGTTCTTCACGGATTTCATCACCCCTACAAGATCGAACAATCATAGCTAGTGTAGCTGATGATGCAACATCAGTGATCTCATCAAGACAAATGGAAAGGAATTTATATGAACAAATATCTTTTGTTAGTTGTTCTGATACGTTTGTTTTCATCTGTAATATTCTATCTTTTACTATGTTTCTACTCACTGATAATTCCTTAATGTACTGGATTTTGTTTTTCTGGAAAACCGTCAAAAACTAAAGAATCACATTCTAGCCACGATTCTTTAATATACTCACCATCACTAAGTGGTTTTCCATGTTGAGCAAAACTAGTAACAACTAAGTTTGAACTACCTGGAACAAATTGCATCAAAACATTTCACTTCATGTTGTCGTTGTTCACTTCGAGAGAAAAGGATTCTTTTTGTTTTTGGTCACTCTTATCACAAATCCATTTATGAACAGTTTTATAATGCTATTTTACAGAGGAAGTCCTGCACACCATTGTTTCAGAACATACGATATGTAACACTTTATCACACTTTATGTTTATAATGCTATTTTACAGAGGAAGTGCTGCACACCATTGTTTCAGAACATAAGATATGTAACACTTTATCACACTTTATGTTTATAATGCTATTTTACAGAGGAAGTCCTGCACACCATTGTTTCAGAACATAAGATATGTAATACTTTATCACACTTTATGTTTATAATGCTATTTTACAGAGGAAGTCCTGCACACCATTGTTTCAGAACATAAGATATGTAATACTTTATCACACTTTATGTTTATAATGCCACTTTACAGAGGAAGTCCTGCACACCATTGTTTCAGAACATAAGATATGTAATACTTTATCACACTTTATGCTTATAATGCCACTTTTACAGAGGAAGTCCTGCACACCATTGTTTCAGAACATAAGATATGTAATACTTTATCATACTTTATGTTTATAATGTTATTTTACAGAGGAAGTCCTGCACACCATTGCTTCAGAACATAAGATATGTAATACTTTATCACACTTTATGTTTATAATGCTATTTTACAGAGGAAGTCCTGCACACCATTGTTTCAGAACATAAGATATGTAATACTTTATCACACTTTATGTTTATAATGCTATTTTACAGAGGAAGTCCTGCACACCATTGTTTCAGAACATAAGATATGTAATACTTTATCACACTTTATGTTTATAATGCTACTTTACAGAGGAAGTCCTGCACACCATTGTTTCAGAACATAAGATATGTAATACTTTATCACACTTTATGTTTATAATGCCACTTTACAGAGGAAGTCCTGCACACCATTGTTTCAGAACATAAGATATGTAATACTTTATCACACTTTATGTTTATAATGCCACTTTACAGAGGAAGTCCTGCACACCATTGTTTCAGAACATAAGATATGTAATACTTTATCACACTTTATGTTTATAATGCTATTTTACAGAGGAAGTCCTGCACACCATTGTTTCAGAACATACGATATGTAACACTTTATCACACTTTATGTTTATAATGCTATTTTACAGAGGAAGTGCTGCACACCATTGTTTCAGAACATAAGATATGTAACACTTTATCACACTTTATGTTTATAATGCTATTTTACAGAGGAAGTCCTGCACACCATTGTTTCAGAACATAAGATATGTAATACTTTATCACACTTTATGTTTATAATGCCACTTTACAGAGGAAGTCCTGCACACCATTGTTTCAGAACATAAGATATGTAATACTTTATCACACTTTATGTTTATAATGCCACTTTACAGAGGAAGTCCTGCACACCATTGTTTCAGAACATAAGATATGTAATACTTTATCATACTTTATGTTTATAATGTTATTTTACAGAGGAAGTCCTGCACACCATTGCTTCAGAACATAAGATATGTAATACTTTATCACACTTTATGTTTATAATGCTATTTTACAGAGGAAGTCCTGCACACCATTGTTTCAGAACATAAGATATGTAATACTTTATCACACTTTATGTTTATAATGCCACTTTACAAAGGAAGTCCTGCACACCATTGTTTCAGAACATAAGATATGTAATACTTTATCACACTTTATGTTTATAATGCCACTTTACAGAGGAAGTCCTGCACACCATTGTTTCAGAACATAAGATATGTAATACTTTATCATACTTTATGTTTATAATGTTATTTTACAGAGGAAGTCCTGCACACCATTGCTTCAGAACATAAGATATGTAATACTTTATCACACTTTATGTTTATAATGCTATTTTACAGAGGAAGTCCTGCACACCATTGTTTCAGAACATAAGATATGTAATACTTTATCACACTTTATGTTTATAATGCCATTTTACAGAGGAAGTCCTGCACACCATTGTTTCAGAACATAAGATATGTAATACTTTATCACACTTTATGTTTATAATGCCACTTTACAGAGGAAGTCCTGCACACCATTGTTTCAGAACATAAGATATGTAATACTTTATCACACTTTATGTTTATAATGCCACTTTACAGAGGAAGTCCTGCACACCATTGTTTCAGAACATAAGATATGTAATACTTTATCACACTTTATGTTTATAATGCCACTTTACAGAGGAAGTCCTGCACACCATTGTTTCAGAACATAAGATATGTAATACTTTATCACACTTTATGTTTATAATGCCACTTTATAGAGGAAGTCCTGCACACCATTGTTTCAGAACATAAGATATGTAATACTTTATCACACTGCTGCTGCTCCTTCCATTTAAACGTTTTACTTTCTTTGCTGGTTGAACTGACGTCCTGACAAGCTGAAAATGTTAATAGAGTTTAAAAATATCTCACCAATTAACTTAAATACGATAATTTAACTTACTGTAACGTAAAAGTAAGTGAAAATTTATTTCACTGATATAAAAATAAATCTATAATTAACTGATCAAAAATATACGCATGCAACACCAAATAACATAATTTTAACAATATTATTTATTATTTACTGCGAATAGGTAAATGCATGTTTACCGTTATTATCACTAAATCTCCAGTATTCACTCACCAACACCACAACAGAAGAAAAATATAACCAGAGAAAAGTCAATAGAACAGTTTATTTCTATTTTAACTCAAATACTGATATATACACTAGGTCTGCAAGGAATTCAAAACGTGTCCTCCGATGTCACATGTTCCTGGCTCCAAGAGAGCATGAGGTTTCATTTGTGAACATTTCTCACTGCTCCCGGGTTGGAAAGAAATATTTTTCGTTGCATTTGACAATAATGATAATATATAATGATGGCAAACCTATGGCACGTGACATGCAGTAGAATCATTCCAATATTCGCAGGAACTAAAGAAATACCCAGAATATGTAAATTAAACTAACTTATCCAGAATATGTAAATTAAACTAACTTATCCAGAATATGTAAATTAAACTAACTTATCCAGAACCTGTAGATGGAACCAATTTATCCAGAACCTGTACATGAAACTAACTTATCTAGAACCTGTAGATGGAACTAACTTATCTAGAACCTGTAGATGGAACCAATTTATCCAGAACCTGTACATGAAACTAACTTATCTAGAACCTGAAATTTTCATCCCTTTCCTTTGGTGACACTCGCTTTGATTGGAAGAACGTGTTTAATAACTGTACAGGAATGGAAAGTGACCAGACCTTTCAGAAAATTTGAAAATATACATAGCGTCAATGATACTCACCATATCGTCAGCAGTGGACATATTATACATATGATACATTATATATATTATACATATGATACAATATACATTATATATATTATACATATGATACAACATACATTATATATATTATACATATGATACAATATACATTATATATATTATATATATTATACATATGATACAATATACGTTGTATACATTATATGTTGTATATATTATACATTACATATATTATACATTACTGAGTAGTTGTGTGGTTTTTAGCTATGGTTTGTAAATTTTCTTTTAGCCTGACATACCTTAGTGGTTAAGGTGGTCAATTTGCAAGCTACGGGTTACGAGTTCGACACACGTTATTCAGTGTGTTCGCATTTTAGCCGAAGGGGCGTTACGGTGTTACAGACAACCCCAATATTTGTTGGTTGAAGAGTAGTCCAAGTGTCGGTGATGATCAGTTGTCTTCCATCCAGTTACAGACGCTTTTTGAGATAAACCCTCGCGCAACTTTGCGCGGGAATTCAACGTCAAACTTTGAAATCCATTCAAAACACGATGTCCACCATGACGTCACACCATCTGGGTTGAGGTCCAGCGTAACGTCACTGCACCTTAACTAATTATTACCAGTTTGAAGAAAGTTCTACTTTATGACGTGTTACAGAACTTCATCCTTCCTATGATATGTATAAAATCAACGGATATTAATATACTTTCAAATATATTTTGTTTAAGACGTGAATACACTTGCGGGTACGTATCTTACATATTGGTTGTCAAGATAACACATGAACATTTTTCTAGTCCTTCTTATCTGAGTTATGTCCATGTTATCAGTTCTACTAACATTTTCTAAACACCTAAAAAATGAAATAAAAGTTGATAAAACGGTTTCGAAAGGTAAACCTGGTTTGATTAATCAGATTGATCTAAAAAACAAATCAAATATACTCTGTTTGTCTTCTTACGTTAGTGTTTACCAAAGAGTGTAACCAATAATTACGTAGCCCTGTATTCGTTGTATTAACCATAAAGTAGCAGCTTCAAAATGTAACCATCAAAGCCCTGTATTTGTTGTATTAACCATAAAGTAGCAGCTTCAAAATGTAACCATCAAAGCCCTGTATTTGTTGTATTAACCATAAAGTAGCAGCTTGAAAGTGTAACCATCAAAGCCCTGTATTTGTTGTATTAACCATAAAGTAGCAGCTTGAAAGTGTAACCATCAAAGCCCTGTATTTGTTGTATTAACTATAAAGTAGCAGCTTGGAAGTGGACTGGATTAGTTATTAATTTTACCAAATAATCCTAAAGATAAAACATGTTACGACACCATATTATTAGATGCCCGTTAACCAACAAGGACGTAGAACCGCAACCAGTTTGGCGCATGAATACTTAATAAAAATGTCTATAAAACCCGACTTAATTACTTCTGCTAATTCTAGAGTTAAAGAGGCTTAACGAACTATGCGAATGTAAACTGTGGTTGGCTTACATCAAGTTGTTTTCAAACTATATCTTGAATGGAAACCTCATGTTTTAAGGGTGGTTCTACAGTTAACTAATTAATATTAATTTCCGGTTAAACGTTGAAAAGTAACTATAATTAAACTAATTCTTGGTAATTACTATTTGTCATTAAATGACTATTAATACTTAAATGTATGAAGAACATTCGTCAAATACAGTTCAAAATACGAACAATGTACGTCGATACGAGCCGTTCGTATTTGATGTGGCCTAGATAACTAATCTGCCAAACCAAACAATCTTAGAGGCGAGTTGCATTATTTTTCTTTCATACATTATAAACTCCAAATACAAACTTATAACTTATTTCCTCGTGGCTCTCAGTCCACAGCACTTGGAAGTAAGACTTTCTACTATATAGAAAAACACTAAAAGCATAAGACTAAGGTAAAAAAAAAATCCGAATTTTCTTACAAAGCCCCTTAGCGTCTTAATGGATAGAAAACACAGTGAACTGTCACGAGGTGGACCTTTAGAGATACCGAAAGCTTTAAAATATAAAGTAAATCCATATCTTTTCTTAAAGAAAATTCAAGCTACCCATGTATCTCTTTATCATTTCAGTTATCATTTGGGTACTTCTGTTTTCCTTTGTGTGTGTATATAAAGTCATTTATTATTTTGAATGGTTATTCGCTTTGAACAATTTGTATTGGAGTTACAAACCGTACATTAAAATAATTAAACCAAAACCTTAGATAAGATCTATGTTATATATAACATTATATATTATATTACAACAATATCACATAATATACATTATATATTATATTACAACAATATCACATAATATACATTATATATTATATTACAACAATATCACATAATATACATTATATATTATATTACAACAATATCACATATTATACATTATATATTATATTACAACAATATCACATAATATACATTATATATTATATTACAACAGTATCACATAATATACATTATATATTATATTACAACAATATCACATATTATACATTATATATTATATTACAACAATATCACATAATATACATTATATATTATATTACAACAATATCACATAATATACATTATATATTATATTACAACAATATCACATAATATACATTATATATTATATTACAACAATATCACTTAATATACATTATATATTATATTACAACAATATCACATAATATACATTATATATTATATTACAACAATGTCACATAATATACATATTATACATTATATATTATATTACAACAATATCACATAATATACATTATATATTATATTACAACAATATCACATAATATACATTATATATTATATTACAACAATATCACTTAATATACATTATATATTATATTACAACAATATCACATAATATACATTATATATTATATTACAACAATGTCACATAATATACATATTATACATTATATATTATATTACAACAATATCACATAATATACATTATATATTATATTACAACAATATCACATAATATACATTATATATTATATTACAACAATATCACATAATATACATATTATGGTGGTTAAGATGTTAAGACCAGGTGGTTAAGATGTTAATAACAATAGACCAGGTGGTTAAGATGTTAATAACAATAGACAAGGTGATTAAGATGTTAATAATAATAGACCAGGTGGTTAAGATGTTAATAACAATAGGCCAGGTGGTTAAGATGTTAATAAAATTGACCAGGTGGTTAAAATGTTAATTACAATATACCACGTGGTTAAAATGTTAATAACAATTGACCACGTGGTTAAAATGTTAATTACAATACACCAGGTGGTTAAGATGTTAATAACAATAGGCCAGGTGGTTAAGATATTAATAACAATAGACCAGGTGGTTAAGATGTTAATAACAATAGACCAGGTGGTTAAGATGTTAATAACAATAGGCCAGGTGGTTAAAATGTTAATAATAATAGACCAGGTGGTTAAGATGTTAATAACAATAGGCCAGGTGGTTAAGATATTAATAACAATAGACCAGGTGGTTAAGATGTTAATAACAATAGACCAGGTGGTTAAGATGTTAATAACAATAGGCCAGGTGGTTAAAATGTTAATAATAATAGACCAGGTGGTTAAGATGTTAATAACAATAGACCAGGTGGTTAAGATGTTAATAACAATAGACAAGGTGGTTAAGATGTTAATAACAATAGGCCAGGTGGTTAAAATGTTAATAATAATAGACCAGGTGGTTAAGATGTTAATAACAATAGACCAGGTGGTTAAGATGTTAATAACAATAGACAAGGTGATTAAGATGTTAATAATAATAGACCAGGTGGTTAAGATGTTAATAACAATAGGCCAGGTGGTTAAAATGTTAATAATAATAGACCAGGTGGTTAAGATGTTAATAACAATAGACCAGGTGGTTAAGATATTAATAACAATAGACAAGGTGATTAAGATGTTAATAATAATAGATCAGGTGGTTAAGATGTTAATAATAATAGACCAGGTGGTTAAGATGTTAATAACAATAGGCCAGGTGGTTAAGATGTTAATTACAATACACCAGGTATTTAAGGTGTTAATAACAATACACCAGGTGGTTAAGGTGTTAATAACAATAGACAAGGTGATTAAGATGTTAATAACAATAGACCAGGTGGTTAAGATGTTAATAACAATAGACCAGGTGGTTAAGATGTTAATAACAATAGACAAGGTGATTAAGATGTTAATAATAATAGACCAGGTGGTTAAGGTGTTAATAACAATAGGCCAGGTGGTTAAGATGTTAATAAAATTGACCAGGTGGTTAAAATGTTAATTACAATATACCACGTGGTTAAAATGTTAATAACAATTGACCACGTGGTTAAAATGTTAATTACAATACACCAGGTGGTTAAGATGTTAATAACAATAGGCCAGGTGGTTAAGATATTAATAACAATAGACCAGGTGGTTAAGATGTTAATAACAATAGGCCAGGTGGTTAAAATGTTAATAACAATAGGCCAGGTGGTTAAAATGTTAATAATAATAGACCAGGTGGTTAAGATGTTAATAACAATAGGCCAGGTGGTTAAGATATTAATAACAATAGACCAGGTGGTTAAGATGTTAATAACAATAGACCAGGTGGTTAAGATGTTAATAACAATAGGCCAGGTGGTTAAAATGTTAATAATAATAGACCAGGTGGTTAAGATGTTAATAACAATAGACCAGGTGGTTAAGATGTTAATAACAATAGACAAGGTGGTTAAGATGTTAATAACAATAGGCCAGGTGGTTAAAATGTTAATAATAATAGACCAGGTGGTTAAGATGTTAATAACAATAGACCAGGTGGTTAAGATGTTAATAACAATAGACAAGGTGATTAAGATGTTAATAATAATAGACCAGGTGGTTAAGATGTTAATAACAATAGGCCAGGTGGTTAAAATGTTAATAATAATAGATCAGGTGGTTAAGATGTTAATAACAATAGACCAGGTGGTTAAGATATTAATAACAATAGACAAGGTGATTAAGATGTTAATAATAATAGATCAGGTGGTTAAGATGTTAATAATAATAGACCAGGTGGTTAAGATGTTAATAACAATAGGCCAGGTGGTTAAGATGTTAATTACAATACACCAGGTATTTAAGGTGTTAATAACAATACACCAGGTGGTTAAGGTGTTAATAACAATAGACAAGGTGATTAAGATGTTAATAACAATAGACCAGGTGGTTAAGATGTTAATAACAATAGATCAGGTGGTTAAGATGTTAATAATAATAGGCCAGGTGGTTAAGATGTTAATAACAATAGGCCAGGTGGTTAAGGTGTTAATAACAATAGACAAGGTGATTAAGATGTTAATAATAATAGACCAGGTGGTTAAGATGTTAATAATAATAGACCAGGTGGTTAAGATGTTAATAACAATAGACCAGGTGGTTAAGATGTTAATAACAATAGACCAGGTGGTTAAAATGTTACTAACAATAGGCCAGGTGGTTAAGATGTTAATAACAATAGGCCAGGTGGTTAAGATGTTAATAACAATAGGCCAGGTGGTTAAGGTGTTAATAACAATAGACAAGGTGATTAAGATGTTAATAATAATAGACCAGGTGGTTAAGATGTTAATAATAATAGACCAGGTGGTTAAGATGTTAATAACAATAGACCAGGTGGTTAAGATGTTAATAACAATAGACCAGGTGGTTAAAATGTTAATAACAATAGGCCAGGTGGTTAAGATGTTAATAACAATAGGCCAGGTGGTCAAGGCACTCGACTCGCAATCTGAGATCGCGGGTTCGAATCTCCGTCGCACCGAACATGCCGTCCCTTTCAGCCGAGGGCGTTATAATGTGACGGTAAATCCCACTATTCGTTGGTATGAGACAGCCCAAGTGTTAGCGGTGGGTGGCGATGACTATCTCTTTCCCTCTAGTCTAACACTATTAAATCAGGGACGGCTAGCGCAGATGGCCCTCGTGTAGCTTTGCGCGAAATTAAAAACAAACATAACGTATGGTTCGTAAACAGTTAGGTAAACAAAGTTTCAATAAACTATTACTTCTGAAAATAATTAAATTTGACACTCGCGCTATAAAAACCACTTCCCTGTATTTTGATGAGGAGAAACCTACTTGAAATAAAAATGTATCTCAGAGACACTTCATATGGGTATTAACAGTCCTACTGATATACATACTTATCTGTTTGTTATAAATTTCGCGCAAAGCTACACGAGGGCTATCTGTGCTAGCCGTCTCTTATTTAGCAGTGTGAGACTACAGGGAAGGCAGCTAGTCATCACCACTCACCTCCAACTCTTGGGCTACTTTTTTACCAACGAATAGTGGAACTGACTGTTACATTATAACGTCCCAACGGCTGAAAGGATAAGCATGTTTGGTGGGAGGGGAATTCGAACCCACGATCTTTGTATTACGAGTCGGGCGACCCTAATCATCTCGACGTTTCGGACCGTTTCAGTAAGGTAAGAATCCTGAAACTTTATGGAAGTGGTTCTGTTGAGGTCCACAGAGATGATGGCTTAATAAGCATAACTAATTTCTAAATACCTCAAGACTAAACAGTAGTATACAGAAATAAAACAAAATATATTTCGAAAATTATTTTCACTTATCACTTTAAAAAATAAGAACTTTGATTGAGGTTCGTACCTTAAAATTTGGTAAATAAGAGTTTGGTAGAAAGGTTTTAATGACACTAAACTCCGCAAACCATAAGGAAAAACATTAAATTACCTTTCAAAGGAAACTCAGTATTAAAGCTTGCGAAAAATATTTTGTTTTTGATCGTCAGTTCGTCTTTTGAGAATGAATTCTCACCTCTGTTTATCTGAAAAAAAAACACGAAAGTTCAGTGCTTGTTGCAAGCTCACCTGCTGAAAACCAGTTTTCAACACAGACTGGCAGTAGTTTTGAAAGTCATGTTTATTCTAACCTCAGTTGCACAGTCAGAGTTGGAAACCTTTCTGTTGAAGTTATAGCATTCAGAAGTGTTGTTCGAGAACGTTAAAATCCAATAACACGAGGCTAAGGAACCTGCTGAGCAGAAAGCTGAATAGTAAAAGTAAGTGACAGACTTGGATGTGATTGGTCAGATCTCAGCCGAAAAAAGAAATAAAAGGTCAAGAGAAAGAGATAAAGACTTTTATTGTTGTTCATATTTGGTGCACTGGACATCAAGATCGTTTTGAGAACAATTCTAACGGTGCTAGTTAAGGTCAAAATGGAACATCCTTGACGAGAAATACCCTCCCTTTGGATGTTGATTTACTTTCTTACCATCAACGTCAACACGTTTTGGAATTTCCGGAGGAAGAAAGGTAACCCTAAACTGATGCGAATATCTCTCTTGTTGATCTACTCAGTAGCATAAAATAATTTTAAGATCTTACAACATTAAAGTCTAAGGTTCGATTCCCCGAGGGCGACACAGCATATAGTCCAATGAGGCTTTGCTCTTAAAAAGAAAAAAAAGCATTATTTTTGGAATTAGACACATAACGAAAACTAGAAAAGTAAAATCAATAAATACAATAATATCTTCAACAAATACAATAATATATTCAACAAATACATTAATATCTTCAACAAATACATTAATATCTTCAACAAATACAATAATATATTCAACAAATACATTAATATCTTCAACAAATACAATAATATATTCAACAAATACATTAATATCTGCAACAAATACATTAATATCTTCAACAAATACAATAATATATTCAACAAATACATTAATATCTTCAACAAATACATTAATATCTTCAACAAATACAATAATATATTCAACAAATACATTAATATCTTCAACAAATACATTAATATATTCAACAAATACATTAATATCTTCAACAAATACTTTAATATCTTCAACAAATACATTAATATCTTCAACAAATACATTAATATCTTCAACAAATACTTTAATATCTTCAACAAATACATTAATATCTTCAACAAATACTTTAATATCTTCAACAAACATATTAATATCTTCAACAAATACTTTAATATCTTCAACAAATACATTAATATCTTCAACAAATACAATAATATATTCAACAAATACAGTAATATCTTCAACAAATACATTAATATCTTCAACAAATACATTAATATCTTCAACAAATACTTTAATATCTTCAACAAATACATTAATATCTTCAACAAATACATTAATATCTTCAACAAATACTTTAATATCTTCAACAAATACATTAATATCTTCAACAAATACTTTAATATCTTCAACAAATACTTTAATATCTTCAACAAATACATTAATATCTTCAACAAATACATTAATATCTTCAACAAATACAATAATATATTCAACAAATACAGTAATATCTTCAACAAATACATTAATATCTTCAACAAATACATTAATATCTTCAACAAATACAATAATATATTCAACAAATACAGTAATATCTTCAACAAATACATTAATATCTTCAACAAATACATTAATATCTTCAACAAATACAATAATATATTCAATAAATACATTAATATCTTCAACAAATACATTAATATCTTTAACAAATACATTAATATCTTCAACAAATACATTAATATCTTCAACAAATACATTAATATCATCAACAAATACTTTAATATCTTCAACAAATACTTTAATATCTTCAACAAATACTTTAATATATTTAACAAATACATTAATATCTTCAACAAATACAATAATATATTCAATAAATACATTAATATCTTCAACAAATACTTTAATATATTTAACAAATACATTAATATCTTCAACAAATACATTAATATCTTCAACAAATACATTAATATCATCAACAAATACTTTAATATCTTCAACAAATACATTAATATCTTCAACAAAAATACTTTAATATATTTAACAAATACATTAATATCTTCAACAAATACATTAATATCTTCAATAAATACATTAATATCTTTAACAAATACATTAATATCTTCAACAAATACATTAATATCTTCAACAAATACTTTAATATCTTCAACAAATACATTAATATCTTCAACAAATACAGTAATATCTTCAACAAATACATTAATATCTTCAACAAATACATTAATATCTTTAACAAATACATTAATATCTTCAACAAATACATTAATATTTTCAACAAATACATTAATATATTCAACAAATACTTTAATATCTTCAACAAATACATTAATATCTTCAACAAATACTTTAATATCTTTAACAAATACATTAATATCTTCAACAAATACATTAATATCTTCAACAAATACATTAATATCTTTAACAAACACATTAATATCTTCAACAAATACAATAATATATTCAATAAATACATTAATATCTTCAACAAATACATTAATATCTTCAACAAATACTTTAATATTTTCAACAAATGCATTAATATCTTCAACAAATACATTAATATCTTCAACAAATATATTAATATCTTCAACAAATACTTTAATATCTTCAACAAATACATTAATATCTTCAACAAATACATTAATATCTTCAACAAATACATTAATATCTTCAACAAATACATTAATATCATCAACAAATACTTTAATATATTTAACAAATACATTAATATCTTCAACAAATACATTAATATCTTCAACAAATACATTAATATCTTCAACAAATACATTAATATCTTTAACAAATACATTAATATCTTGAACAAATACAATAACATATTCATTAAATACATTAATATCTTCAACAAATACATTAATATCTTCAACAAATACATTAATATCTTCAACAAATACTTTAATATCTTCAACAAATACTTTAATATCTTCAACAAATACATTAATATCATCAACAAATACTTTAATATCTTCAACAAATACATTAATATCTTCAACAAATACAATAATATATTCAATAAATACATTAATATCTTTAACAAATACATTAATATCTTCAACAAATACATTAATATCTTCAACAAATACATTAATATCATCAACAAATACTTTAATATATTTAACAAATACATTAATATCTTCAACAAATACATTAATATCTTCAACAAATACATTAATATCTTCAACAAATACATTAATATCTTCAACAAATACATTAATATCTTTAACAAATACATTAATATCTTGAACAAATACAATAACATATTCATTAAATACATTAATATCTTCAACAAATACATTAATATCTTCAACAAATACATTAATATCTTCAACAAATACTTTAATATCTTCAACAAATACATTAATATCTTCAACAAATACTTTAATATCTTCAACAAATACATTAATATCTTCAACAAATACATTAATATTTTCAACAAATACTTTAATATCTTCAACAAATACATTAATATCTTCAACAAATACTTTAATATCTTCAACAAATACATTAATATCTTCAACAAATACATTAATATCTTTAACAAATACATTAATATCTTCAACAAATACATTAATATCTTCAACAAATACATTAATATCATCAACAAATACTTTAATATCTTCAACAAATACTTTAATATCTTCAACAAATACTTTAATATATTTAACAAATACATTAATATCTTCAACAAATACAATAATATATTCAATAAATACATTAATATCTTCAACAAATACTTTAATATATTTAACAAATACATTAATATCTTCAACAAATACATTAATATCTTCAACAAATACTTTAATATCTTCAACAAATACATTAATATCTTCAACAAAAATACTTTAATATATTTAACAAATACTTTAATATATTTAACAAATACATTAATATCTTCAACAAATACATTAATATCTTTAACAAATACATTAATATCTTCAACAAATACATTAATATCTTCAACAAATACATTAATATCTTCAACAAATACTTTAATATCTTCAACAAATACATTAATATCTTCAACAAATACATTAATATCTTCAACAAATACATTAATATCTTCAACAAATACATTAATATCTTTAACAAATACATTAATATCTTCAACAAATACATTAATATTTTCAACAAATACATTAATATATTCAACAAATACTTTAATATCTTCAACAAATACATTAATATCTTCAACAAATACTTTAATATCTTTAACAAATACATTAATATCTTCAACAAATACATTAATATCTTCAACAAATACATTAATATCTTTAACAAACACATTAATATCTTCAACAAATACAATAATATATTCAATAAATACATTAATATCTTCAACAAATACATTAATATCTTCAACAAATACTTTAATATTTTCAACAAATGCATTAATATCTTCAACAAATACATTAATATCTTCAACAAATATATTAATATCTTCAACAAATACTTTAATATCTTCAACAAATACATTAATATCTTCAACAAATACATTAATATCTTCAACAAATACTTTAATATCTTCAACAAATACATTAATATCTTCAACAAATACATTAATATCATCAACAAATACTTTAATATCTTCAACAAATACATTAATATCTTCAACAAATACTTTAATATATCTTTAACAAATACATTAATATCTTCAACAAATACAATAATATATTCAATAAATACATTAATATCTTTAACAAATACATTAATATCTTCAACAAATACATTAATATCTTCAACAAATACATTAATATCATCAACAAATACTTTAATATATTTAACAAATACATTAATATCTTCAACAAATACATTAATATCTTCAACAAATACATTAATATCTTCAACAAATACATTAATATCTTCAACAAATACATTAATATCTTTAACAAATACATTAATATCTTGAACAAATACAATAACATATTCATTAAATACATTAATATCTTCAACAAATACATTAATATCTTCAACAAATACATTAATATCTTCAACAAATACTTTAATATCTTCAACAAATACTTTAATATCTTCAACAAATACATTAATATCATCAACAAATACTTTAATATCTTCAACAAATACATTAATATCTTCAACAAATACAATAATATATTCAATAAATACATTAATATCTTTAACAAATACATTAATATCTTCAACAAATACATTAATATCTTCAACAAATACATTAATATCATCAACAAATACTTTAATATATTTAACAAATACATTAATATCTTCAACAAATACATTAATATCTTCAACAAATACATTAATATCTTCAACAAATACATTAATATCTTTAACAAATACATTAATATCTTGAACAAATACAATAACATATTCATTAAATACATTAATATCTTCAACAAATACATTAATATCTTCAACAAATACATTAATATCTTCAACAAATACTTTAATATCTTCAACAAATACATTAATATCTTCAACAAATACTTTAATATCTTCAACAAATACATTAATATCTTCAACAAATACATTAATATTTTCAACAAATACTTTAATATCTTCAACAAATACATTAATATCTTCAACAAATACTTTAATATCTTCAACAAATACATTAATATCTTCAACAAATACATTAATATCTTCAACAAGTACTTTAATATCTTCAACAAATACATTAATATCTTCAACAAATACATTAATATCTTCAACAAATACTTTAATATCTTCAACAAATACTTTAATATCTTCAATAAATACATTACTATAATTCAAATAACGTTCAGTATCTTTAGAATGAAGCGTGCGTAAAACTGAATTCGGTTGTCTTGGTGACGAGAAACCCACTTGAAATAAAAATGTATCTCAGAACGGTGGGTATAGGTATTAGCACCTTTATTGATAAGAAGAAAACCTGAAGATGACCTAGGAAAGTCGAAACGTTGTTCTCTCTTTATCATTAAAGTGTTAACACTTTTACACACAGTCTATTAACTCGGAGTGAAATACAGTTTCATGTATTCAGTGATGCCTATTGTTAAGATATTAACGAAATAATCCACACTGTTCATATGGTAAGATTTAATTTACGGTTTAAATTTCTAATATCATACTTTAGTTAATAACACAGGTTAGTGTTAACAGTCTACCCTTGTTAGTTTAACTATCAATTAGTAGTTCAGTACATATCGCTCCACATGCGTGTTTTAAGTATTTTTTCAGTCTTAACAATTTTAAACAAATAAAGTAATATTTTACATCACGTCTCGTAAGATCAACACATATTATAGCATTGGATTTTTTTAATTGTTAAGTACAAAGATACACAGTGAACTATCTGTGCTCTGTCCACCACGACAATTGAAAACCGGTTTCGAACAGTGACGTACCGCTGTGCCACTGGGGACTACAAAATTAGGGTTTCTTACATGAATTTTATTTTTTATAAAAATACCTTTGCTCTTTCTTCTCTCTTATCATCTGTCTTATCATCTCTCTTGTCATCTCTCTTATCATCTCTCTTGTCATCTCTCTTATAATCTCTCTTGTAATCTCTCTTATCATCTCTCTTGTCATCTCTCTTATCATCTCTCTTGTAATCTCTCTTATCATCTCTCTTGTCATCTCTCTTATAATCTCTCTTGTCATCTCTCTTATCATCTCTCTCGTCATCTCTTACTATTTTCTAGCCTCAGCTGTTAGCAGTGGTAGAGTGTTTGTTTTCGTTCGTCAGCAGAGAGAGACGCGTAACGACAAATGTGTATCACTGGTCTAGTTTATTATACATAACGCATATTTAACTTCCACGTGACCCAAAGCCAAAAATGAAAGTCGTTGTTGGTGTTCACGACTAGGGTTAAAAGGAAAGAGCATCTTTTCATATGACTTAGGTTCCGAAGTTTGATAACATAGAACCTTCCTTCTTCTAACTTCTAAAACCTGAGAGCTATTTCAGGTTCGATTGAGAATTACAAGAAAAACCGATCTGACAAACAAACCGACTTCTTAAGAACATTTAGTTTGGCTAGTTGACAAGATGAAAGAATGATTTGATGAGATGGAAAAAAATCTTTGGTGAAACCGCTTGTCCACTCACTAAGTTTGTGGGCATGCAGCTTGTTCATACCAGTGATTACCTGTATAAATATATTTACATAAGCTGCAAACGAGGGTTAAAAGAAATATTTCAATGAAGACAAACACTGTTCATATAAGATTTGTTTTCTACAGCAAAGCCACATCGGGCTATTTACTGTGTCTACCGAGAGAGAATCGAACCGTTGATTTTAGCGTTTTAAATCCGTAGAATTATCGCTGTTCCAGCGGGGGACATGTTTAAGAGAAAGGGCGACAAGAGGCTAAAGATATCTTTTACTTTTATTATTTTTTCGAAACGTTTGTTTGTTTTTGAATTTCGCACAAAGCTACTCGAGGGCTATCTGTGCTAGCCGTCCCTAATTTAGCAGTGTAAGACCAGAGGGAAGGTACCTAGTCATCACCACCAACTCTTGGGCTACTCTTTTACCAACGAATAGTGAGATTGACCGTCACATTATAACGTCCCCACGGCTGAAAGGGCAGCATTTGGCGCGACGGAGATGCGAACCGGCGACCCTCAGATTACGAGTCGCACGCCTTAACACGCTAGGCCATGTTGGGCCCTTCTCGAAACGTTAAATTTCCTGGCTCTAAGCCTAACGAGAGGAGAAAAAGGAAATTTGAACAGAAAACAACCGCATGGGCTGATTGTATAATGATAAAGTATGTTTTACTGAATACAAACACAAGTTCAGTGTGCTGTCTATTAAATAAAGTATATTTTACTGAATACAAACACAAGTTCAGTGTGCTGTATATTAAATAAAGTATGTTTTACTGAATACAAATACAAGTTCAGTGTGCTGTATATTAAATAAAGTATGTTTTACTGAATACAAACACAAGTTCAGTGTGCTGTATATTAAACAAAGTATGTTTTACTGAATACAAACACAAGTTCAGTGTGCTGTCTATTAAATAAAGTATGTTTTACTGAATACAAACACAAGTTCAGTGTGCTGTCTATTAAATAAAGTATATTTTACTGAATACAAACAGAAGTTCAGTGTGCTGTATATTAAATAAAGTATGTTTTACTGAATACAAAGACAAGTTCAGTGTGCTGTATATTAGATAAAGTATGTTTTACTGAATACAAACACAAGTTCAGTGTGCTGTATATTAAATAAAGTATGTTTTACTGAATACAAACACAAGTTCAGTGTGCTGTCTATTAAATAAAGTATGTTTTACTGAATACAAACACAAGTTCAGTGTGCTGTATATTAAATAAAGTATGTTTTACTGAATACAAAGACAAGTTCAGTGTGCTGTATATTAAATAAAGTATGTTTTACTGAATACAAACACAAGTTCAGTGTGCTGTATATTAAACAAAGTATGTTTTACTGAATACAAACACAAGTTCAGTGTGCTGTCTATTAAATAAAGTATGTTTTACTGAATACAAACACAAGTTCAGTGTGCTGTCTATTAAATAAAGTATATTTTACTGAATACAAACAGAAGTTCAGTGTGCTGTATATTAAATAAAGTATGTTTTACTGAATACAAAGACAAGTTCAGTGTGCTGTATATTAGATAAAGTATGTTTTACTGAATACAAACACAAGTTCAGTGTGCTGTATATTAAATAAAGTATGTTTTACTGAATACAAACACAAGTTCAGTGTGCTGTCTATTAAATAAAGTATGTTTTACTGAATACAAACACAAGTTCAGTGTGCTGTATATTAAATAAAGTATGTTTTACTGAATACAAACACAAGTTCAGTGTGCTGTCTATTAAATAAAGTATGCTTTACTAAATACAAACACAAGTTCAGTGTGCTGTCTATTAAATAAAGTATGTTTTACTGAATACAAACACAAGTTCAGTGTGCTGTCTATTAAATAAAGTATGTTTTACTAAATACAAACACAAGTTCAGTGTGCTGTCTATTAAATAAAGTATGTTTTACTAAATAGAAACACAATTTCAGTGTGCTGTCTGTTAAATAAAGTATGTTTTACTAAATAGAAAAACACAAGTTCAGTGTGCTGTCTATTAAACAAAGTATGTTTTACTAAATACAAACACAAGTTCAGTGTGCTGTATATTAAATAAAGTATGTTTTACTAAATACAAACACAATTTCAGTGTGTTTTATATTAAACAAAGTATGTTTTACTGAATACAAACACAAGTTCAGTGTGCTGTCTATCAAATAAAGTATGTTCTACTAAATACAAACACAAATTCAGTGTGCTGTATATTAAATAAAGTATGTTTTACTGAATACAAACACAAGTTCAGTGTGCTGTCTATCAAATAAAGTATGTTCTACTAAATACAAACACAAGTTCAGTGTGCTATCTATTACATAAAGTATGTTTTACCAAATATCAACACAAATACAAAATACAAATACTGTGGTAGAGTTAATGATGGAACACAGTCGTAGAGTTACTGAGATAACACAGTGGTAGAGTTAATGATGGAACACAGTTGTAGAGTTAATGATGTAACACAGTGATTGAGTTAATGATGGAACACAGTTGTAGAGTTAATGATGTAACACAGTGTTAGAGTTAATAATGGAACACAGTTGTAGAGTTACTGAGGTAACACAGTGGTAGAGTTACTGATGTAACACAGTGTTAGAGTTAATGATGAAACACAGTTGTAGAGTTACTGATGTGACACAGTGTTAGAGTTAATGATGGAACACAGTGGTAGAGTTACTGATGGAAAACAGTTGTAGAGTTAATGATGTAACACAGTGTTAGAGTTAATGATGGAACACAGTTGTAGAGTTAATGATGGAACACAGTAGTAGAGTTACTGATGTGACACAGTGGTAGAGTTACTGATGGAACACAGTTGTAGAGTTAATGATGGAACACAGTGGTAGAGTTAATGATGGAACACAGTGGTAGAGTTACTGATGTGACACAGTGGTAGAGTTACTGATGGAACACAGTTGTAGAGTTAATGATGTAACACAGTGATTGAGTTAATGATGGAACACAGTTGTAGAGTTAATGATGTAACACAATTGTAGAGTTAATGATGTAACACAGTGTTAGAGTTAATGATGGAACACAGATGTAGAGTTACTGAGGTAACACAGTGGTAGAGTTACTGATGTAACACAGTGTTAGAGTTAATGATGGAACACAGTGGTAGAGTTAATGATGGAACACAGTTGTAGAGTTACTAAGGTAACACAGTGGTAGAGTTAATGATGTAACACAGTGTTAGAGTTAATGATGGAACACAGTGGTAGAGTTACTGATGTAACACAGTGGTAGAGTTACTGATGAACAGCAATTGTAAAGTTAATGATGTAACACAGTGTTAGAGTTAATGATGGAACACAGTTGTAGAGTTACTGAGGTAACACAGTGGTAGAGTTACTGGTGTAACACGGTGAATGAGTTAATGATGGAACACAGTGGTAGAGTTACTGATGTAACACAGTGGTTGTGTTAATGATGGAACACAGTGGTAGAGTTACTGATGTAACACAGTGGTAGAGTTAATGAGGGAACACAGTTGTAGAGTTACTGAGGTAACACAGTGGTAGAGTTACTGATGTAACACAGTGTTAGAGTTAATGATGGAACACAGTGGTAGAGTTACTGATGTAACACAGTGGTAGAGTTACTGATGGAACACAGTTGTAGAGTTAATGATGTAACACAGTGGTAGAGTTAATGATGGAACACAGTTGTAGAGTTACTAAGGTAACACAGTGGTAGAGTTAATGATGTAACACAGTGTTAGAGTTACTGATGTAACACAGTGGTAGAGTTACTGATGTAACACAGTGGTAGAGTTACTGATGGAAAACGGTGAATGAGTTAATGATGGAACACAGTGGTAGAGTTAATGATGGAACACAGTGGTAGAGTTACTGATGTAACACAGTGGTAGAGTTACTGATGGAACACGGTGAATGAGTTAATGATGGAACACAGTTGTAGAGTTACTGATGTGACACAGTGTTAGAGTTAATGATGGAACACAGTTGTAGAGTTAATGATGTAACACAGTTGTAGAGTTAATGATGGAACACAGTGGTAGAGTTAATGATGGAACACAGTTGTAGAGTTACTAAGGTAACACAGTGGTAGAGTTAATGATGTAACACAGTGTTAGAGTTAATGATGGAACACAGTGGTAGAGTTAATGATGGAACACAGTGGTAGAGTTACTGATGTAACACAGTGGTAGAGTTACTGATGGAGCACAGTTGTAGAGTTAATGATGTAACACAGTGTTAGAGTTAATGATGGAACACAGTTGTAGAGTTACTGAGATAACACAGTGGTAGAGTTACTGGTGTAACACAGTGTTAGAGTTAATGATGGAAAACAGTGGTAGAGTTAATGATGGAACACAGTGGTAGAGTTACTGATGGAACACGGTGAATGAGTTAATGATGGAACACAGTGGTAGAGTTACTGATGTAACACAGTGGTTGTGTTAATGATGGAACACAGTGGTAGAGTTACTGATGTAACACAGTGGTAGAGTTAATGATGGAACACAGTTGTAGAGTTACTGAGGTAACACAGTGGTAGAGTTACTGATGTAACACAGTGTTAGAGTTAATGATGGAACACAGTGGTAGAGTTACTGATGTAACACAGTGTTAGAGTTAATGATGGAACACAGTGGTAGAGTTAATGATGGAACACAGTGGTAGAGTTAATGATGGAACACAGTGGTAGAGTTACTGATGTAACACAGTGGTAGAGTTACTGATGGAACACAGTTGTAGAGTTAATGATGTAACACAGATGTAGAGTTACTGAGGTAACACAGTGGTAGAGTTACTGGTGTAACACAGTGTTAGAGTTAATGATGGAACACAGTGGTAGAGTTACTGATGTAACACAGTGGTAGAGTTACTGATGTAACACAGTGGTAGAGTTACTGATGGAAAACGGTGAATGAGTTAATGATGGAACACAGTGGTAGAGTTACTGATGTAACACAGTGGTTGTGTTAATGATGGAACACAGTGGTAGAGTTAATGATGGAACACAGTGGTAGAGTTACTGATGTAACACAGTGGTAGAGTTACTGATGGAACACGGTGAATGAGTTAATGATGGAACACAGTTGTAGAGTTACTGATGTGACACAGTGTTAGAGTTAATGATGGAACACAGTGGTAGAGTTACTGATGTGACACAGTGGTAGAGTTACTGATGGAAAACAGTTGTAGAGTTAATGATGTAACACAGTGTTAGAGTTAATGATGGAACACAGTTGTAGAGTTAATGATGGAACACAGTGGTAGAGTTACTGATGTGACACAGTGGTAGAGTTACTGATGGAACACAGTTGTAGAGTTAATGATGGAACACAGTGGTAGAGTTAATGATGGAACACAGTGGTAGAGTTACTGATGTGACACAGTGGTAGAGTTACTGATGGAACACAGTTGTAGAGTTAATGATGTAACACAGTGATTGAGTTAATGATGGAACACAGTTGTAGAGTTACTGAGGTAACACAGTGGTAGAGTTACTGATGTAACACAGTGTTAGAGTTAATGATGGAACACAGTGGTAGAGTTAATGATGGAACACAGTTGTAGAGTTACTAAGGTAACACAGTGGTAGAGTTACTGATGTAACACAGTGTTAGAGTTAATGATGGAACACAGTGGTAGAGTTAATGATGGAACACAGTGGTAGAGTTACTGATGGAACACAGTTGTAGAGTTAATGATGGAACACAGTGGTAGAGTTAATGATGGAACACAGTGGTAGAGTTACTGATGGAACACGGTGAATGAGTCAATGATGGAACACAGTGGTAGAGTTACTGATGTAACACAGTGGTTGTGTTAATGATGGAACACAGTGGTAGAGTTACTGATGTAACACAGTGTTAGAGTTAATGATGGAACACAGTTGTAGAGTTACTGAGGTAACACAGTGGTAGAGTTACTGATGTAACACAGTGGTAGAGTTAATGATGGAACACAGTTGTAGAGTTACTAAGGTAACACAGTGGTAGAGTTACTGATGTAACACAGTGTTAGAGTTAATGATGGAACACAGTGGTAGAGTTAATGATGGAACACAGTGGTAGAGTTAATGATGGAACACAGTGGTAGAGTTACTGATGTAACACAGTGGTAGAGTTACTGATGGAACACAGTGTTAGAGTTAATGATGGAACACAGTGGTAGAGTTACTGATGTGACACAGTGGTAGAGTTACTGATGGAAAACAGTTGTAGAGTTAATGATGTAACACAGTGTTAGAGTTAATGATGGAACACAGTTGTAGAGTTAATGATGGAACACAGTGGTAGAGTTACTGATGTGACACAGTGGTAGAGTTACTGATGGAACACAGTTGTAGAGTTAATGATGGAACACAGTGGTAGAGTTAATGATGGAACACAGTGGTAGAGTTAATGATGGAACACAGTTGTAGAGTTACTAAGGTAACACAGTGGTAGAGTTACTGATGTAACACAGTGGTAGAGTTAATGATGGAACACAGTGGTAGAGTTACTGATGTAACACAGTGGTAGAGTTACTGATGGAACACAGTTGTAGAGTTAATGATGGAACACAGTGGTAGAGTTAATGATGGAACACAGTGGTAGAGTTACTGATGGAACACGGTGAATGAGTCAATGATGGAACACAGTGGTAGAGTTACTGATGTAACACAGTGGTTGTGTTAATGATGGAACACAGTGGTAGAGTTACTGATGTAACACAGTGTTAGAGTTAATGATGGAACACAGTTGTAGAGTTACTGAGGTAACACAGTGGTAGAGTTACTGATGTAACACAGTGTTAGAGTTAATGATGGAACACAGTGGTAGAGTTAATGATGGAACACAGTGGTAGAGTTAATGATGGAACACAGTGGTAGAGTTACTGATGTAACACAGTGTTAGAGTTAATGATGGAAAACAGTGGTAGAGTTAATGATGGAACACAGTGGTAAAGTTACTGATGGAACACGGTGAATGAGTTAATGATGGAACACAGTGGTAGAGTTACTGATGTAACACAGTGGTTGTGTTAATGATGGAACACAGTGGTAGAGTTACTGATGTAACACAGTGGTAGAGTTAATGATGGAACACAGTTGTAGAGTTACTGAGGTAACACAGTGGTAGAGTTACTGATGTAACACAGTGTTAGAGTTAATGATGGAACACAGTGTTAGAGTTAATGATGGAACACAGTGGTAGAGTTAATGATGGAACACAGTGGTAGAGTTACTGATGTAACACAGTGGTAGAGTTACTGATGGAACACAGTTGTAGAGTTAATGATGTAACACAGATGTAGAGTTACTGAGGTAACACAGTGGTAGAGTTACTGGTGTAACACAGTGTTAGAGTTAATGATGGAACACAGTGGTAGAGTTACTGATGTAACACAGTGGTAGAGTTACTGATGTAACACAGTGGTAGAGTTACTGATGTAACACAGTGGTAGAGTTAATGATGGAACACAGTGGTAGAGTTACTGATGTAACACAGTGGTTGTGTTAATGATGGAACACAGTGGTAGAGTTAATGATGGAACACAGTGGTAGAGTTACTGATGTAACACAGTGGTAGAGTTACTGATGGAACACGGTGAATGAGTTAATGATGGAACACAGTTGTAGAGTTACTGATGTGACACAGTGTTAGAGTTAATGATGGAACACAGTGGTAGAGTTACTGATGTGACACAGTGGTAGAGTTACTGATGGAAAACAGTTGTAGAGTTAATGATGTAACACAGTGTTAGAGTTAATGATGGAACACAGTTGTAGAGTTAATGATGGAACACAGTGGTAGAGTTACTGACTGATGTGACACAGTGGTAGAGTTACTGATGGAACACAGTTGTAGAGTTAATGATGGAACACAGTGGTAGAGTTAATGATGGAACACAGTGGTAGAGTTACTGATGTGACACAGTGGTAGAGTTACTGATGGAACACAGTTGTAGAGTTAATGATGTAACACAGTGATTGAGTTAATGATGGAACACAGTTGTAGAGTTACTGAGGTAACACAGTGGTAGAGTTACTGATGTAACACAGTGTTAGAGCTAATGATGGAACACAGTGGTAGAGTTAATGATGGAACACAGTTGTAGAGTTACTAAGGTAACACAGTGGTAGAGTTACTGATGTAACACAGTGTTAGAGTTAATGATGGAACACAGTGGTAGAGTTAATGATGGAACACAGTGGTAGAGTTACTGATGGAACACAGTTGTAGAGTTAATGATGGAACACAGTGGTAGAGTTAATGATGGAACACAGTGGTAGAGTTACTGATGGAACACAGTTGTAGAGTTACTAAGGTAACACAGTGGTAGAGTTACTGATGTAACACAGTGTTAGAGTTAATGATGGAACACAGTGGTAGAGTTAATGATGGAACACAGTGGTAGAGTTAATGATGGAACACAGTGGTAGAGTTACTGATGTAACACAGTGGTAGAGTTACTGATGGAACACAGTGTTAGAGTTAATGATGGAACACAGTGGTAGAGTTACTGATGTGACACAGTGGTAGAGTTACTGATGGAAAACAGTTGTAGAGTTAATGATGTAACACAGTGTTAGAGTTAATGATGGAACACAGTTGTAGAGTTAATGATGGAACACAGTGGTAGAGTTACTGATGTGACACAGTGGTAGAGTTACTGATGGAACACAGTTGTAGAGTTAATGATGGAACACAGTGGTAGAGTTAATGATGGAACACAGTGGTAGAGTTACTGATGTGACACAGTGGTAGAGTTACTGATGGAACACAGTTGTAGAGTTAATGATGTAACACAGTGATTGAGTTAATGATGGAACACAGTTGTAGAGTTACTGAGGTAACACAGTGGTAGAGTTACTGATGTAACACAGTGTTAGAGTTAATGATGGAACACAGTGGTAGAGTTAATGATGGAACACAGTTGTAGAGTTACTAAGGTAACACAGTGGTAGAGTTACTGATGTAACACAGTGTTAGAGTTAATGATGGAACACAGTGGTAGAGTTAATGATGGAACACAGTGGTAGAGTTACTGATGTAACACAGTGGTAGAGTTACTGATGGAACACAGTTGTAGAGTTAATGATGGAACACAGTGGTAGAGTTAATGATGGAACACAGTGGTAGAGTTAATGATGGAACACAGTTGTAGAGTTACTGAGGTAACACAGTGGTAGAGTTACTGATGTAACACAGTGTTAGAGTTAATGATGGAACACAGTGGTAGAGTTAATGATGGAACACAGTTGTAGAGTTACTAAGGTAACACAGTGGTAGAGTTACTGATGTAACACAGTGTTAGAGTTAATGATGGAACACAGTGGTAGAGTTAATGATGGAACACAGTGGTAGAGTTAATGATGGAACACAGTGGTAGAGTTACTGATGTAACACAGTGGTAGAGTTACTGATGGAACACAGTTGTAGAATTAATTATGTAACACAGTGTTAGAGTTAATGATGGAACACAGTTGTAGAGTTACTGAGGTAACACAGTGTTAGAGTTAATGATGGAACACAGTGGTAGAGTTAATGATGGAACACAGTGGTAGAGTTACTGATGTAACACAGTGGTAGAGTTACTGATGTAACACAGTGGTAGAGTTACTGATGGAACACAGTTGTAGAGTTAATGATGTAACACAGTGATTGAGTTAATGATGGAACACAGTTGTAGAGTTACTGAGGTAACACAGTGGTAGAGTTACTGATGTAACACAGTGTTAGAGTTAATGATGGAACACAGTGGTAGAGTTAATGATGGAACACAGTTGTAGAGTTACTAAGGTAACACAGTGGTAGAGTTACTGATGTAACACAGTGGTAGAGTTAATGATGGAACACAGTGGTAGAGTTACTGATGTAACACAGTGGTAGAGTTACTGATGGAACACAGTTGTAGAGTTAATGATGGAACACAGTGGTAGAGTTAATGATGGAACACAGTGGTAGAGTTACTGATGGAACAAGGTGAATGAGTCAATGATGGAACACAGTGGTAGAGTTACTGATGTAACACAGTGGTTGTGTTAATGATGGAACACAGTGGTAGAGTTACTGATGTAACACAGTGTTAGAGTTAATGATGGAACACAGTTGTAGAGTTACTGAGGTAACACAGTGGTAGAGTTACTGATGTAACACAGTGTTAGAGTTAATGATGGAACACAGTGGTAGAGTTAATGATGGAACACAGTGGTAGAGTTAATGATGGAACACAGTGGTAGAGTTACTGATGGAACACAGTGGTAGAGTTACTGATGTAACACGGTGGTAGAGTTACTGATGGAACACGGTGAATGAGTTAATGATGGAACACAGTGGTAGAGTTACTGATGTAACACAGTGGTTGAGTTAATGATGTAACACAGTGGTTGAGTTAATGATGTAACACAGTGTTAGAGTTAATGATGGAACACAGTGGTAGAGTTACTGATGTAACACAGTGGTAGAATTACTGATGTAACACAGTGGTAGAGTTACTGATGTAACACAGTGGTTGAGTTAATGATGTAACACAGTGTTAGAATTAATGATGGAACACAGTGGTAGAGTTACTGATGTAACACAGTGGTAGAGTTAATGATGGAACACAGTGGTAGAGTTACTGATGTAACACAGTGGTAGAGTTAATGATGGAACACAGTGGTAGAGTTACTGATGTAACACAGTGGTTGAGTTAATGATGTAACACAGTGGTTGAGTTAATGATGTAACACAGTGTTAGAGTTAATGATGGAACACAGTTGTAGAGTTACTGAGGTAACACAGTGGTAGAGTTACTGGTGTAACACAGTGTTAGAGTTAATGATGGAACACAGTGGTAGAGTTACTGATGTAACACAGTGGTAGAGTTACTGATGGAACACAGTGGTAGAGTTACTGATGTAACACAGTGGTTGAGTTAATGATGTAACACAGTGGTTGAGTTAATGATGTAACACAGTGTTAGAGTTAATGATGGAACACAGTGGTAGAGTTACTGATATAACACAGTGGTAGAATTACTGATGTAACACAGTGGTAGAGTTACTGATGTAACACAGTGGTTGAGTTAATGATGTAACACAGTGTTAGAGTTAATGATGGAACACAGTGGTAGAGTTAATGATGGAACACAGTGGTAGAGTTACTGATGTAACACGGTGAATGAGTTAATGATGGAACACAATGGTAGAGTTACTGATGTAACACAGTGGTTGAGTTAATGATGTAACACAGTGTTAGAGTTAATGATGGAACACAGTGGTAGAGTTACTGATGTAACACAGTGGTAGAATTACTGATGTAACACAGTGGTAGAGTTACTGATGTAACACAGTGGTAGAATTACTGATGTAACACAGTGGTAGAGTTAATGATGGAACACAGTGGTAGAATTACTGATGTAACACAGTGGTAGAGTTAATGATGGAACACAGTTGTAGAGTTAATGATGTAACACAGTGATTGAGTTAATGATGGAACACAGTTGTAGAGTTACTGATGGAAAACGGTGAATGAGTTAATGATGGAACACAGTGGTAGAGTTACTGATGTAACACAGTGGTTGAGTTAATGATGTAACACAGTGTTAGAGTTAATGATGGAACACAGTGGTAGAGTTACTGATGTAACACAGTGGTAGAGTTACTGATGGAAAACGGTGAATGAGTTAATGATGGAACACAGTGGTAGAGTTACTGATGTAACACAGTGGTTGAGTTAATGATGTAACACAGTGGTTGAGTTAATGATGTAACACAGTGGTTGAGTTAATGATGTAACACAGTGTTAGAGTTAATGATGGAACACAGTGGTAGAGTTACTGATGTAACACAGTGGTAGAATTACTGATGTAACACAGTGGTAGAGTTACTGATGTAACACAGTGGTTGAGTTAATGATGTAACACAGTGTTAGAGTTAATGATGGAACACAGTGGTAGAGTTAATGATGGAACACAGTGGTAGAGTTACTGATGTAACACGGTGAATGAGTTAATGATGGAACACAGTGGTAGAGTTAATGATGGAACACAGTTGTAGAGTTACTGAGGTAACACAGTGGTAGAGTTACTGATGTAACACAGTGTTAGAGTTAATGATGGAACACAGTGGTAGAGTTAATGATGGAACACAGTGGTAGAGTTAATGATGGAACACAGTGGTAGAGTTACTGATGTAACACAGTGGTAGAATTACTGATGGAACACAGTTGTAGAGTTAATGATGTAACACAGTGTTAGAGTTAATGATGGAACACAGTGGTAGAGTTACTGATGTAACACAGTGGTAGAGTTACTGATGGAAAACGGTGAATGAGTTAATGATGGAACACAGTGGTAGAGTTACTGATGTAACACAGTGGTTGTGTTAATGATGGAACACAGTGGTAGAGTTAATGATGGAACACAGTGGTAGAGTTACTGATGTAACACGGTGGTAGAGTTACTGATGGAACACGGTGAATGAGTTAATGATGGAACACAGTGGTAGAGTTACTGATGTAACACAGTGGTTGAGTTAATGATGTAACACAGTGGTTGAGTTAATGATGTAACACAGTGTTAGAGTTAATGATGGAACACAGTGGTAGAGTTACTGATGTAACACAGTGGTAGAATTACTGATGTAACACAGTGGTAGAGTTACTGATGTAACACAGTGGTTGAGTTAATGATGTAACACAGTGTTAGAATTAATGATGGAACACAGTGGTAGAGTTACTGATGTAACACAGTGGTAGAGTTAATGATGGAACACAGTGGTAGAGTTACTGATGTAACACAGTGGTAGAGTTAATGATGGAACACAGTGGTAGGGTTACTGATGTAACACAGTGGTTGAGTTAATGATGTAACACAGTGGTTGAGTTAATGATGTAACACAGTGTTAGAGTTAATGATGGAACACAGTTGTAGAGTTACTGAGGTAACACAGTGGTAGAGTTACTGGTGTAACACAGTGTTAGAGTTAATGATGGAACACAGTGGTAGAGTTACTGATGTAACACAGTGGTAGAGTTACTGATGGAAAACGGTGAATGAGTTAATGATGGAACACAGTGGTAGAGTTACTGATGTAACACAGTGGTTGAGTTAATGATGTAACACAGTGGTTGAGTTAATGATGTAACACAGTGTTAGAGTTAATGATGGAACACAGTGGTAGAGTTACTGATATAACACAGTGGTAGAATTACTGATGTAACACAGTGGTAGAGTTACTGATGTAACACAGTGGTTGAGTTAATGATGTAACACAGTGTTAGAGTTAATGATGGAACACAGTGGTAGAGTTAATGATGGAACACAGTGGTAGAGTTACTGATGTAACACGGTGAATGAGTTAATGATGGAACACAATGGTAGAGTTACTGATGTAACACAGTGGTTGAGTTAATGATGTAACACAGTGTTAGAGTTAATGATGGAACACAGTGGTAGAGTTACTGATGTAACACAGTGGTAGAATTACTGATGTAACACAGTGGTAGAGTTACTGATGTAACACAGTGGTAGAATTACTGATGTAACACAGTGGTAGAGTTAATGATGGAACACAGTGGTAGAGTTACTGATGTAACACAGTGGTAGAGTTAATGATGGAACACAGTTGTAGAGTTAATGATGTAACACAGTGATTGAGTTAATGATGGAACACAGTTGTAGAGTTACTGATGGAAAACGGTGAATGAGTTAATGATGGAACACAGTGGTAGAGTTACTGATGTAAACACAGTGGTTGAGTTAATGATGTAACACAGTGTTAGAGTTAATGATGGAACACAGTGGTAGAGTTACTGATGTAACACAGTGGTAGAGTTACTGATGGAAAACGGTGAATGAGTTAATGATGGAACACAGTGGTAGAGTTACTGATGTAACACAGTGGTTGAGTTAATGATGTAACACAGTGGTTGAGTTAATGATGTAACACAGTGGTTGAGTTAATGATGTAACACAGTGTTAGAGTTAATGATGGAACACAGTGGTAGAGTTACTGATGTAACACAGTGGTAGAATTACTGATGTAACACAGTGGTAGAGTTACTGATGTAACACAGTGGTTGAGTTAATGATGTAACACAGTGTTAGAGTTAATGATGGAACACAGTGGTAGAGTTAATGATGGAACACAGTGGTAGAGTTACTGATGTAACACGGTGAATGAGTTAATGATGGAACACAGTGGTAGAGTTACTGATGTAACACAGTGGTTGAGTTAATGATGTAACACAGTGTTAGAGTTAATGATGGAACACAGTGGTAGAGTTACTGATGTAACACAGTGGTAGAATTACTGATGTAACACAGTGGTAGAGTTACTGATGTAACACAGTGGTAGAATTACTGATGTAACACAGTGGTAGAGTTAATGATGGAACACAGTGGTAGAGTTACTGATGTAACACAGTGGTAGAGTTAATGATGGAACACAGTGGTAGAGTTACTGATGTAACACAGTGGTAGAGTTACTGATGGAACACGGTGAATGAGTTAATGATGGAACACAGTGGTAGAGTTACTGATGTAACACAGTGGTTGAGTTAATGATGTAACACAGTGGTTGAGTTAATGATGTAACACAGTGTTAGAGTTAATGATGGAACACAGTGGTAGAGTTACTGATGTAACACAGTGGTAGAATTACTGATGTAACACAGTGGTAGAGTTACTGATGTAACACAGTGGTTGAGTTAATGATGTAACACAGTGTTAGAGTTAATGATGGAACACAGTGGTAGAGTTACTGATGTAACACAGTGGTAGAGTTAATGATGGAACACAGTGGTAGAGTTACTGATGTAACACAGTGGTAGAGTTAATGATGGAACACAGTGGTAGAGTTACTGATGTAACACAGTGGTAGAATTACTGATGTAACACAGTGGTAGAGTTAATGATGGAACACAGTGGTAGAGTTACTGATGTAACACAGTGGTAGAGTTAATGATGGAACACAGTGGTAGAGTTACTGATGTAACACAGTGGTAGAGTTACTGATGGAACACAGTGAATGAGTTAATGATGGAACACAGTGGTAGAGTTACTGATGTAACACAGTGGTTGAGTTACTGATGGAAAACGGTGAATGAGTTAATGATGGAACACAGTGGTATAGTTACTGATGTAACACAGTGGTTGAGTTAATGATGTAACACAGTGGTTGAGTTAATGATGTAACACAGTGGTTGAGTTAATGATGTAACACAGTGTTAGAGTTAATGATGGAACACAGTGGTAGAGTTACTGATGTAACACAGTGGTAGAATTACTGATGTAACACAGTGGTAGAGTTACTGATGTAACACAGTGGTTGAGTTAATGATGTAACACAGTGTTAGAGTTAATGATGGAACACAGTGGTAGAGTTAATGATGGAACACAGTGGTAGAGTTACTGATGTAACACGGTGAATGAGTTAATGATGGAACACAGTGGTAGAGTTACTGATGTAACACAGTGGTTGAGTTAATGATGTAACACAGTGTTAGAGTTAATGATGGAACACAGTGGTAGAGTTACTGATGTAACACAGTGGTAGAATTACTGATGTAACACAGTGGTAGAGTTAATGATGGAACACAGTGGTAGAGTTACTGATGTAACACAGTAGTAGAGTTAATGATGGAACACAGTGGTAGAGTTACTGATGTAACACAGTGGTAGAGTTACTGATGGAACACGGTGAATGAGTTAATGATGGAACACAGTGGTAGAGTTACTGATGTAACACAGTGGTTGAGTTAATGATGTAACACAGTGGTTGAGTTAATGATGTAACACAGTGTTAGAGTTAATGATGGAACACAGTGGTAGAGTTACTGATGTAACACAGTGGTAGAGTTAATGATGGAACACAGTGGTAGAGTTACTGATGTAACACAGTGGTAGAATTACTGATGTAACACAGTGGTAGAGTTAATGATGGAACACAGTGGTAGAGTTACTGATGTAACACAGTGGTAGAGTTACTGATAAAACACGGTGAATGAGTTAATGATGGAACACAGTGGTAGAGTTACTGATGTAACACAGTGGTTGAGTTAATGATGTAACACAGTGTTAGAGTTAATGATGGAACACAGTGGTAGAGTTACTGATGTAACACAGTGGTAGAATTACTGATGTAACACAGTGGTAGAGTTAATGATGTAACACAGTGTTAGAGTTAATGATGGAACACAGTTGTAGAGTTACTGAGGTAACACAGTGGTAGAGTTACTGATGTAACACAGTGTTAGAGTTAATGATGGAACACAGTGGTAGAGTTAATGATGGAACACAGTTGTAGAGTTACTAAGGTAACACAGTGGTAGAGTTACTGATGTAACACAGTGTTAGAGTTAATGATGGAACACAGTGGTAGAGTTAATGAAGGAACACAGTGGTAGAGTTACTGATGTAACACAGTGGTTGTGTTAATGATGGAACACAGTGGTAGAGTTACTGATGTAACACAGTGGTAGATTTAATGATGGAACACAGTTGTAGAGTTACTGAGGTAACACAGTGGTAGAGTTACTGATGTAACACAGTGTTAGAGTTGATGATGGAACACAGTGGTAGAGTTAATGATGGAACACAGTTGTAGAGTTACTAAGGTAACACAGTGGTAGAGTTACTGATGTAACACAGTGTTAGAGTTAATGATGGAACACAGTGGTAGAGTTAATGATGGAACACAGTGGTAGAGTTACTGATGTAACACAGTGGTAGAGTTACTGATGGAACACAGTTGTAGAGTTAATGATGTAACACAGTGTTAGAGTTAATGATGGAACACAGTTGTAGAGTTACTGAGGTAACACAATGGTAGAGTTACTGGTGTAACACAGTGTTAGAGTTAATGATGGAACACAGTGGTAGAGTTAATGATGGAACACAGTGGTAGAGTTACTGATGTAACACAGTGGTAGAGTTACTGATGTAACACAGTGGTAGAGTTACTGATGGAAAACGGTGAATGAGTTAATGATGGAACACAGTGGTAGAGTTACTGATGTAACACAGTTGTAGAGTTAATGATGGAACACAGTGGTAGAGTTAATGATGGAACACAGTAGTAGAGTTACTGATGTGACACAGTGGTAGAGTTACTGATGGAACACAGTTGTAGAGTTAATGATGTAACACAGTGATTGAGTTAATGATGGAACACAGTTGTAGAGTTAATGATGTAACACAGTTGTAGAGTTAATGATGTAACACAGTGTTAGAGTTAATGATGGAACACAGTTGTAGAGTTACTGAGGTAACACAGTGGTAGAGTTACTGATGTAACACAGTGTTAGAGTTAATGATGGAACACAGTGGTAGAGTTAATGATGGAACACAGTTGTAGAGTTACTAAGGTAACACAGTGGTAGAGTTACTGATGTAACACAGTGTTAGAGTTAATGATGGAACACAGTTGTAGAGTTACTAAGGTAACACAGTGGTAGAGTTACTGATGTAACACAGTGTTAGAGTTAATGATGGAACACAGTGGTAGAGTTAATGATGGAACACAGTGTTAGAGTTACTGATGTAACACAGTGGTTGTGTTAATGATGGAACACAGTGGTAGAGTTACTGATGTAACACAGTGGTAGAGTTAATGATGGAACACAGTTGTAGAGTTACTGAGGTAACACAGTGGTAGAGTTACTGATGTAACACAGTGTTAGAGTTAATGATGGAACACAGTGGTTGAGTTAATGATGGAACACAGTTGTAGAGTTACTAAGGTAACACAGTGGTAGAGTTACTGATGTAACACAGTGTTAGAGTTAATGATGGAACACAGTGGTAGAGTTAATGATGGAACACAGTGGTAGAGTTACTGATGTAACACAGTGGTAGGGTTACTGATGGAACACAGTTGTAGAGTTAATGATGTAACACAGTGTTAGAGTTAATGATGGAACACAGTTGTAGAGTTACTGAGGTAACACAGTGGTAGAGTTACTGGTGTAACACAGTGTTAGAGTTAACGATGGAACACAGTGGTAGAGTTAATGATGGAACACAGTGGTAGAGTTACTGATATAACACAGTGGTAGAGTTACTGATGTAACACAGTGGTAGAGTTACTGATGGAACACGGTGAATGAGTTAATGATGGAACACAGTGGTAGAGTTACTGATGTAACACAGTGGTTGAGTTAATGATGTAACACAGTGGTTGAGTTAATGATGTAACACAGTGTTAGAGTTAATGATGGAACACAGTGGTAGAGTTACTGATGTAACACAGTGGTAGAATTACTGATGTAACACAGTGGTAGAGTTACTGATGTAACACAGTGGTTGAGTTAATGATGTAACACAGTGGTAGAGTTAATGATGGAACACAGTGGTAGAGTTACTGATGGAACACGGTGAATGAGTTAATGATGGAACACAGTGGTAGAGTTACTGATGTAACACAGTGGTTGAGTTAATGATGTAACACAGTGGTAGAGTTAATGATGGAACACAGTGGTAGAGTTACTGATGTAACACAGTGGTAGTGTTACTGATGGAACACGGTGAATGAGTTAATGATGGAACACAGTGGTAGAGTTACTGATGTAACACAGTGGTTGAGTTAATGATGTAACACAGTGGTTGAGTTAATGATGTAACACAGTGTTAGAGTTAATGATGGAACACAGTGGTAGAGTTACTGATGTAACACAGTGGTAGAATTACTGATGTAACACAGTGGTAGAGTTACTGATGTAACACAGTGGTTGAGTTAATGATGTAACACAGTGTTAGAGTTAATGATGGAACACAGTGGTAGAGTTACTGATGTAACACAGTGGTAGAGTTAATGATGGAACACAGTGGTAGAGTTACTGATGTAACACAGTGGTAGAGTTAATGATGGAACACAGTGGTAGAGTTACTGATGTAACACAGTGGTAGAGTTACTGATGGAACACGGTGAATGAGTTAATGATGGAACACAGTGGTAGAGTTACTGATGTAACACAGTGGTTGAGTTGATGATGTAACACAGTGGTTGAGTTAATGATGTAACACAGTGTTAGAGTTAATGATGGAACACAGTGGTAGAGTTACTGATGTAACACAGTGGTAGAATTACTGATGTAACACAGTGGTAGAGTTACTGATGTAACACAGTGGTAGAATTACTGATGTAACACAGTGGTAGAATTACTGATGTAACACAGTGGTAGAGTTACTGATGTAACACAGTGGTAGAATTACTGATGTAACACAGTGGTAGAGTTACTGATGTAACACAGTGGTAGAGTTACTGATGGAAAACGGTGAATGAGTTAATGATGGAACACAGTGGTAGAGTTACTGATGTAACACAGTGGTTGTGTTAATGATGGAATACAGTGGTAGAGTTAGTGATGTAACACATGGTAGAGTTACTGATGTAACACAGTGGTAGAGTTACTTATGGAACACAGACCACACAGTGTATAGTGTCATGTTAGAAAATTTCGAATAATTTTCTTATCACATACGTTTTGTCGTTTCAGTGAAATCTTAGACAGAGGAAAAATAATGGGTCTGAAAATATTAATGTATCGAAAGCAGGATTTGAATTTTATTCTTGTAATACAATTACCATCCCAAATTTTGGAGTACTATTTTTTTATATAGGCAGTAAAAAGAAGCGATATATGAATCTTGGACTCCCCCTTGTGGCATGCTCTAACAACTAGCCGGCCAACAGCCAGCTCCGTTTCTTGTAAGCACTATTTATAGTTAACAGTGTTTATTCAATACCGAGCTTCCTATATATACTTTTGCTTTTGAGAAACGTCATGTGAAACGGTTTTGTAACATTGAAACGACGTTTCATTTAATTAGACCTTCAACGTTTCGCTTTTCAGCTTCTTGAGAAATGTTCACTAAAACTCAAACCGAAACTGACTGTACAAAACTTTCTTTTAAAGCGCGTTCATTTCTTGTATTCATACGTCTTCTTTCACCAATGTGCACTGTAGTAATTTAATAAAGAGTGCTTTAAAACGTTTGAAATTAGATGATAACAAAAGACACTATTGACAGAGCACTCCTGAGTTACCTTATCAGTGAACGTGTTCTCGCGCTCCGATGAAAGGGCGAAATGTAATAACACTAAAGATAATTCAATTTCTCTTCTTTTTTTTTTAAACGTTGTAATTGAGAAACACTCTTCACGACAACTTGAAATTATTGGCAGCCATTTTACTGATTGCTAATGACATAAACAATTTATTGTCGTACTCCAGTTAATTAACTTTATTTCGTGGAAGAGTTTTAAACGTAAATAAAAGAGTAAAGCAATAGGAGATAAATTACATTTTATTAATTCTACCTTCATCTTGCTTATCATAGATCTCATGACTGAAATATGAGACAGAATTTTGATGTCGTTGAAAAAAGGTTTACCAACAGAGATGATTATATGAATCATTCAATCGATGTTTTCCACTTTCTTTTTTTTTTCTTTTCATGAGCAACTGAGTTCGCAGAGCAAGCTCTGTAACAGCTATTCCTTCTTCCTTTACAGACCGAACATGATTACAATGAATGGATATATTACAAGCAGAAGTTACAAAGGGGACGGAAGAGGTAATCAACGGATAGTTCTTATTAACTTCCGCTCAGAGCAAGCTATGTACTTAGATCGTAACTAAAAATCAATCTAAGGCGATCAGAATAGCCAATTGAATATATAAATCTGCCTGTCAAGATTAGAATGCATTGCTTCATCAGTTCAGTTTCATTGCTGCTAACGACACTTTCGGTCATAATCCCAATAATACCTGGGAGAAGATAGGCTAGTTTAAAATGTTCAGGGTAGTACTATATACATTAAACTAACAATGCCAAATAATCTTCAGAAAGATGAACAATAAACCAACATAAAAATTCATGACATTCAATATAATCAATATTCAACGATAATTATTATATAATTTATTTGATTTATGATATTAAATCCTTCGAGGCAATTAGTTCTAAAGAATTATCTGCTTTACTTACAGCTTAGAGATTCGTAATTTTTAATCACTAAAATATGTTTCTTCTAGATGAACAAAAGTTTTAAATATAATGTTAGGTACCAACAGCCTCTCTCTTATATAGCTTGACGAAACAGAAACACACGCTGCGCAAAAATTGTTAAAGAAATGACACAACATCAATGAATTCATCACAAACTTTCTACTATAACTCTCAAAAGATCCCCCGGTTTCTCAAAAAGAGTTTTTCCGGCAGTACAAAAAAACATTTCATACGCTCAAGGCCTTGGTGGACATTAGTGTCGGGTCATTAAGGTCGTGTGGAGATATACGTAGTAGCTGTTATTCTATTTATAAGACTGATCTAATGACTCCATGGGGAAAACAAGTCTACAATCTACACTTCACATTTTCCTTCTGTGTGTATTATAAAGTTTCCAACAATTTTTTGATATTTTTTTCCTGATAGGTTGAAGGCTTATAACAATACAATCGAGTTCTCAATACTCACAGTGGGCACAGGACAGATAGCCCGCTGTGTAGCTTTACGCCTAATAAAAAACAAACAAACACGCTTTCTGATATGCGCGTTAAATCTATAATACGTTTTGCTATGTCCGAATATACTGAGAAGTTTTATTCGAGTTTTGCTCTCTTATGTTTGTCGGTTGCCTCGAGTTCTCTTGCCTTCTGCCATCTTCTGTCTTTATGTGATGTTCCTAGCAGTTTGAGTTTCTATTTCTATATTATTTCAACAGTTTCTTTCTTTGTTGTTCAATTCACAGATGTTTTTAGTTGTTACTCTGATCCGTGTCTGAATACGTTTTCCTTTAATATTTCCGTTCCATATTCAATTAAATTCAATCCATTTACGACATTTTGTTTTCTTCTGAGTGTTCAGAAATCAACTTTCGGTCTCTTGACTCTGATCCAGTTTCACGAGAGCCTCATGATAACCGTAGTTCAGATAAACTCCGATGTACAGGTATATGTAGAGTCACTGTAGAGCACTTGTGGATAGTCTGGCAGACATAAAAATAAGGAGAAAATGATGTAATTCTAGTGAGAAATATCAATGAGAAAGTTGGAACAGAGAGGTCACTATGAAAGGACCATCTAGGACCTCCTGTAGAGAAGAGTGGAATCGTAATGGACACAACGAAGACTTTTATCATCAACTCATTGTTCCAGCATCGGCGGAATCAAGTTGGTACTTGGTACAAGATGGGAGATTAAAGGACAGCATCACAACTAGGCCACATTCTGACTAGACTGATTATACATAGTAAAGACTCTTCACATTAATAAACTTAACAAAGAGGAAGTTAGTGAAGAAAAGATGACGCAGAAGAAGAGAAGTACATCATCAGTAAAGACTCTTGACATCAATAAACTTAACAAAGAGGAAGTTGGTGAAGGAATAGATGAAACAGAAGAAGAGAAGTACATCATCAGTAAAGACTCTTGACATCAATAAACTTAACAAAGAGGAAGTTGGTGAAGGAATAGATGAAACAGAAGAAGAGAAGTACATCATCAGTAAAGACTCTTGACATCAATAAACTTAACAAAGAGGAAGTTAGTGAAGAAAAGATGACGCAGAAGAAGAGAAGTACATCATCAGTAAAGACTCTTGACATCAATAAACTTAACAAAGAGGAAGTTGTGAAGAAATAGATGAAACAGAAGAAGAGAAGTACATCATCAGTAAAGACTCTTGACATCAATAAACTTAACAAAGAGGAAGTTAGTGAAGGAATAGATGAAACAGAAGAAGAGAAGTGCATCATCAGTAAAGACTCTTGACATCAATAAACTTAACAAAGAGGAAGTTGTGAAGAAATAGATGAAACAGAACTTTCTGAAGAGACTTGTTGAAAAATGTTGCAAGGTTTAAAACAGATTTTACATCAGTAGTAAAAGTGTGTTGTGGTACAATGACCATGAGAGGAAGAACCAAAAGAAACACCGTGTTGTGGGACAAGAAGCATAAGCTGTCATAAAGGAGAAAAAGAAAGCTTTCAAAAAATACGAAAAGGTCAAGCGAAAGGTTATTATGTAAAATACCAGAAATATTGTAGAAGACGTCTGAGGAAGATCTGGTTCAAGAAATGTGTAAAACACTTCTATAAATATGCAAAGCGAATAAGAAAACAATAAATCTTTAGATCCTACAACAGTAATTAACAGTGAAAGAGGAAGTCCATTTGCAAATGATGAAAGAGTTAGAGAAACATGAAAACATGTTACAAACATGAAATCTTTCAAGAAATAACAATAGTTTATTTCAAGTTATGAAGAGCCTGAAGTAAAGTTGAGTAACCAATAAAAAAATAGGAAAAAAGTTGTGCTATGGACAATATTATGGTGTCAAAGGCAACTCACTGGATAGAATAATACTTTTTATTGTATAAGAGTAGCAAATTGCAGTGAGAACATCAAGTGGACTGACAGACTGGTTAGACGTAACACCTGGCGTGTGTCAAGGATGTATTCTGTCGATCCTACTCTTTGTAGTATATGTGGACCAGATCACTAAGGAAGCAAAAAGCATAACAATAGTAGCAGCAAACAAGATAGAAACAATGAGTATTGGCTTAGCACCAAGACAACTACAACTAAATATTGAGGAAACCCAACTGGAGTAACATCAAGACAACTACAACTAAATATTGAGGAAACCCAACTGGAGTAACATCAAGACAACTACAACTAAATACTGAGGAAACCCAGATGAAGTAATATCAAGACAACTACAACTAAATACTGAGGAAACCCAGATGAAGTAATATTAAGACAACTACAACTAAATACTGAGGAAACCCAGATGAAGTAACATCAAGACAACTACAACTAAATATTGAGGAAACCCAGATGAAGTAACATCAAGACAACTACAACTAAATACTGAGGAAACCCAGATGAAGTAATATTAAGACAACTTCAACTAAATACTGAGGAAACCCAGATGAAGTAACATCAAGACAACTACAACTAAATACTGAGGAAACCCAGATGAAGTAACATCAAGACAACTACAACTAAATACTGAGGAAACCCAGATGAAGTAATATTAAGACAACTACAACTAAATACTGAGGAAACCCAGATGAAGTAATATTAAGACAACTACAACTAAATATTGAGGAAACCCAGATGAAGTAACATCAAGACAACTACAACTAAATACTGAGGAAACCCAACTGGAGTAATATTAAGACAACTACAACTAAATACTGAGGAAACCCAGATGAAGTAATATTAAGACAACTACAACTAAATACTGAGGAAACCCAGATGAAGTAACATCAAGACAACTATAACTAAATACTGAGGAAACCCAACTGGAGTAACATTAAGACAACTACAACTAAATACTGAGGAAACCCAGATGAAGTAACATCAAGACAACTACAACTAAATACTGAGGAAACCCAACTGGAGTAACATCAAGACAACTACAACTAAATACTGAGGAAACCCAACTGGAGTAACATCAAGACAACTACAACTAAATACTGAGGAAACCCAACTGGAGTAATATTAAGACAACTACAACTAAATACTGAGGAAACCCAGATGAAGTAACATCAAGACAACTACAACTAAATACTGAGGAAACCCAGATGAAGTAACATCAAGACAACTACAACTAAATACTGAGGAAACCCAACTGGAGTAACATCAAGACAACTACAACTAAATACTGAGGAAACCCAACTGGAGTAACATCAAGACAACTACAACTAAATACTGAGGAAACCCAGATGAAGTAATATTAAGACAACTATAACTAAATACTGAGGAAACCCAACTGGAGTAACATCAAGACAACTACAACTAAATACTGAGGAAACCCAGATGAAGTAACATCAAGACAACTACAACTAAATACTGAGGAAACCCAGATGAAGTAATATTAAGACAACTACAACTAAGTACTGAGGAAACCCAGATGAAGTAATATTAAGACAACTATAACTAAATATTGAGGAAACCCAACTGGAGTAATATTAAGACAACTACAACTAAATACTGAGGAAACCCAGATGAAGTAATATTAAGACAACTACAACTAAATATTGAGGAAACCCAGATGAAGTAACATCAAGACAACTACAACTAAATACTGAGGAAACCCAGATGAAGTAATATTAAGACAACTACAACTAAATATTGAGGAAACCCAACTGGAGTAATATTAAGACAACTACAACTAAATACTGAGGAAACCCAGATGAAGTAATATTAAGACAACTACAACTAAATATTGAGGAAACCCAGATGAAGTAACATCAAGACAACTACAACTAAATACTGAGGAAACCCAGATGAAGTAATATTAAGACAACTACAACTAAATACTGAGGAAACCCAGATGAAGTAATATTAAGACAACTATAACTAAATATTGAGGAAACCCAGATGAAGTAATATTAAGACAACTACAACTAAATACTGAGGAAACCCAGATGAAGTAATATTAAGACAACTACAACTAAATATTGAGGAAACCCAGATGAAGTAACATCAAGACAACTACAACTAAATACTGAGGAAACCCAGATGAAGTAATATTAAGACAACTACAACTAAATACTGAGGAAACCCAGATGAAGTAATATTAAGACAACTACAACTAAATACTGAGGAAACCCAGATGAAGTAATATTAAGACAACTACAACTAAATACTGAGGAAACCCAACTGGAGTAACATCAAGACAACTACAACTAAATACTGAGGAAACCCAGATGAAGTAATATTAAGACAACTACAACTAAATATTGAGGAAACCCAACTGGAGTAACATCAAGACAACTACAACTAAATACTGAGGAAACCCAGATGAAGTAACATCAAGACAACTACAACTAAATATTGAGGAAACCCAACTGGAGTAACATCAAGACAACTACAACCGAAAATTGAAGAGACCCAACTGAAGTAACATCACGATAACTACAGCTGAAAATTGAAGAGACCCACTGAAGTAACATCAAGATAGCTACAACTGAGTATTAAGGAAACTCAACTGACGTAACATCAAGACAACTACAACCGAAGACTGAAGAAGCCCAACTGAAGTAACATCAAGATAGCTACAACTGACTATTGAGGAGACATAAGTAGCATGAAGACAACTGCGACCAGATATTCAGTATACTTAACCGGAATAAAGTAAGGAGTTCAATTATCCCTGCATCGTCTTCTGTGAAAAGGGTATAACCTTCAGATGTCTTACTGGTTTCCCATAAAGATATCCTTTAAGAGATTAAAAGACTGCTCATCAGTATCGTATTTACATCATATCAACATCACACGTGGACCATCAGCAAGTGAATCATAGAATGACATTCTATGAAATGAGATGCTTCTCTAAAGCTCTCAGTGAGCCCAAACTGGATAAAGTAAGAAACAAAAGAATCATACAACAGTTTGGAGTGAGGCAAGCACTGAAATATATAGGAAATCCAGACTTGGAATCTGTCCAAAACAGTTACCAGTAACTAAAAAGGAGATGAGAATAATGGAATCGTTGAATTGATGGTGTTGAAGAAACAGTTACAATCAAGAGACAAACCACTACTGAAATGTCACACTTTACCGTAGAATAACGTATGCACTTACAACGATGCTGAAAGACATTCTTGAAGGACAAAAGAGGAAAAGAAGTGTAATATATTTTTAAAATTCAGTAAATCAGGTTTATTGTAAGAACTTGTAGATTGGTAGAATGAAAATAATGGATTCTGAAAGACAGTGAGGTCTTGAACATATTCCATCAGTGTTCTTGAGATACAAATGTATACGATTCTTTCTTATGATAAAAGATTACAAACGTTGAATGTAGACTTGTTAATTTATTATATCTTACCAAAGATTTTCTGCTCACACGTGGAACAATAATTGCTATACGTTTCTTAGCCACTCCCACCCTCTGATCGTGGTTTCTATGGCATCACATCACTGTACTGCTGGATAGCTAACCACATTCGTCTTGCAAACAGAAATCTGACTTTACTCCGATACTGTTTGGCAAAAGTCTTCGAAGATAAACATATTTTGAGCTACGCGTCTCTATACAAACAGTAAAAAATCAGTAAGGACTCGGGTAATAATTCCTTCTATCTAGGGTTCTTACAGCACTGCTCTACTAGAAGAAAACAAAACAGTTTCACAAAATTCTGTACGTACGAAACGTTCTAACAATCAATATTGATCAATAAACATGTCTATTTAACCATGATAAGCCTAACATTTAACCTTTAAAATAACATACGTTTTGGTAAAACATCATAACTTCTTTAACCTTTTTATCCTTTAATGCAATGAAATAATGCCTAATTTAGGAAACTAGTTAATGATAGTTAATAATATTAATACCAATAACAGAATGAACTGTAATAACAACAGAATGAACTGTAAGAACAACAGAATAAACAATAATATTGTAGTATACTTATTTCTGTAACCTACCACTCGTAACGTAAAAATATCCATTAATTATACTGTTGATAACAACTCCTATATAACATAATGTTTAAGGAGATCAGATGACCTAGTGATCTCTCTCGACTATACCATCCTTTAAACAGGACTGTCATAATTTTTTTAAAAAATATTCAAGCTAACCCTTCATTCATATAGTTTAAAGCCTTTTCCTAACTTCATTCAAATTCATTGTCTTCACAATATGTGTATGTCAATGTACGTGCGGATGTCAATTCACTTAGAAATATGGGTTACTCTTTTGTTTGTAACAGAAACTATCTTTACATATTTAAGTTCCTGTTGTAACAGCAGCGCCTCACCTAAATGGTGTTAATTTATACCAAAGTACAAATACGTTCAGGAAAGAACAGAAAACATGAACCGGTAAACCTCCACTAGACGAAGATGCGAATAAGTCCTACATACTAATTTTGCGACAGAAACTAAAAGATTTACCGTGAGTCGTTTCCAACAAATCAGAAACTCGACAGAGCGTGACCCACGTTCTCAAGCTGTTCGTGGAACGGTGGAACTTCTTGGTGAACAAGCGTAAAGATAAGGGACCGACTCCATAGTGTTCGAGAGACGTTTATGTCAGGTCTTCTCCGAGTCATCTTTACTGTTCTCGCAGGGGATCTCTCTGCTTAAGCCTGGATAATGTTACTTTACAGTACAGTGGTTCTCAGATGTGCCGACTTGACAAGATGATTCACTGGGATCGAGGTAATCTGAAGAGAGATCAGAGCTGTCTAATGATGACTTATTCCACTGGCTCATTACAAGCAAAAAAGTTGAGAGAAAGTGAATGAAAAAAACGAGGATCCACAGAAAGAAGATAGTTTAGCGTGTGAAACAGTTTAATAATGTTGGGTACATGTTTACGCATGTAAGCACGAGTGTACGGTCGAGCTGTTCAAAATCGATTACATGAGAGAGGCAGAGAAGTGCTTTTTTGTATCGAAATACTGCAAAGTTGATGAATGTCTACTGTCAACCTCTCACTATAATTTGGTCATATGTCTACATATGTTTCTAAGTACGGTAAATAAAGACTAAACTGCGTAACTCACTTCTAGCTTGTGACATATTTTTTCTTGACCATTCACAAGCTAAAACCACGGACAATTCAGCCGGAACGAACCAATCAGTTGTCCGGAAATGGGAAACTTTGAGAAATGGAACGTCAAAGTTTACTTCTATTTATCAGACTGGAGTGGAACGGTTATTTACAAGTGGAACGGTAAGTTACTCCTGAGAAGTTCTTTAAGCTCTTGGAACTGCAAAACTTGAAGGACAATCAACAAACTCCATTGGACTTTACGTCTAGCTACTGACATGAATAGAATCAACAAACTCCATTGGACTTTACGTCTAGCTACTGACATGAATAGAATCAACAAACTCCATTGGATCTTACGTCTAGCTACTGACATGAATAGAATCAACAAACTCCATTGCACTTTACGTCTAGCTACTGACATGAATAGAATCAACAAACTCCATTGGACTTTACGTCTAGCTACTGACATGAATAGAATCAACAAACTCCATTGGATCTTACGTCTAGCTACTGACATGAATAGAATCAACAAACTCCATTGGACTTTACGTCTAGCTACTGACATGAATAGAATCAACAAACTCCATTGGACTTTACGTCTAGCTACTGACATGAATAGAATCAACAAACTCCATTGGACTTTACGTCTAGCTACTGACATGAATAAGGCGCCTACTTATTGACATAACTTTTTATGAACACCTATTAAAATACTGACAGAAGTCCTTTCTTTATGTCCAATTATTAAAATGCTGATAAAAGTCCTTTCTTTATGTCCAACTATTAAAATGCTGATAAAAGTCCTTTCTTTATGTCCAACTATTAAAATACTGATAAAAATCCTCTCTTTATGTCCAACTATTAAAATGCTGATAAAAGTCCTCTCTTTATGTCCAACTATTAAAATGCTGATAAAAGTCCTCTCTTTATGTCCAACTATTAAAATGCTGATAAAAGCCCTTTCTTTATGTCCAACTATTACAATACTGATAAAAATCCTCTCTTTATGTCCAACTATTAAAATACTGATAAAAGTCCTCTCTTTATGTCCAACTATTAAAATACTGATAAAAGTCCTCTCTTTATGTCCAACTATTAAAATACTGATAAAAGCCCGTTTTTTCCCAACTATTAAAACACAGATAAAAGTCCTCTCTTTATGTCTAACTATTAAAATACTGATAAAAATCCTCTCTTTATGTCCAACTATTAAAATGCTGATAAAAGTCCTCTCTTTATGTCCAACTATTAAAATACTGATAAAAGTCCTCTCTTTATGTCCAACTATTAAAATACTGATAAAAAATCCTCTCTTTATGTCCAACTATTAAAATACTGATAAAGTCCTCTCTTTATGTCCAACTATTAAAATACTGATAAAAGTCCTCTCTTTATGTCCAACTATTAAAATACTGATAAAAGTCCTCTCTTTATGTCCAACTATTAAAATACTGATAAAAGTCCTCTCTTTATGTCCAACTATTAAAATACTGATAAAAGTCCTCTCTTTATGTCCAACTATTAAAATACTGATAAAAGTCCTCTCTTTATGTCCAACTATTAAAATACTGATAAAAGCCCCTTTTTTCCCAACTATTAAAACACAGATAAAAGTCCTCTCTTTATGTCTAACTGTTAAAACACAGATAAAAGTCCTCTCTTTATGTCTAACTTTTAAAACACAGATAAAAGTCCTCACTGAAGGTCGAACTATTAAAATACTGGTGAAAGCCCTTTCACTATTAGCTTTAAAATT